>NW_027175876.1:15559579-15577079 GCF_023055335.1 Clinocottus analis
AGTGCTCAACATTGTAAACATTTCTTTACGGTTCATTTGTGTTTCCTTCTTTGCTGTGAAGCTGCTTGTCCACTAAAAGTCCCCCAGCACACCTCCCTTACGTCAGAGACGTTTATAGCTACAGTGAAAAGGCACTAGATGAGTCAGCAGCACAGGCGAGACCACCTTCATTGGGGTCAGAGGCTGCTCGGCCTCCATTGTGTACTGGGAGCCAGCTGTCCTTTGGGAGCTGCTGTGTCAGCTCACATTAGCTGAGGGACACAGATCAGAGCGAGCCAGTGGTGACCAGGTGGTCAACCCCTCAATGGATGTCACCAACAGACCCACGAGGAAACAGTTAATCCCTGACAGAAACTGGTGGACGAGGAAGAGGCTGTTATATAGTCTCAGGAGATTTTAAACAATACTAATACTTATATATTTATGGCTTAATGAAAATGATTATGAACTTGCATGTAGGGAAGGCTTTCCAGAAACTACATCAATGCTAACTGAACAAGCCATTTTGAGCTTTTTTTGCAAATGGAGGGGTTATCAGACCTCTAATCATCTTACTGTAAAAGCTCCAGATTAGCAAAAAGGAACATATGCTAGCTTTGTGCTCTACGTCAATCTCTGGCTTCTCTTGCCGGAGAATTTCATTCATTGTTTTAAACTCTCGCACCGTGAAGACACACATGTTAGGCTGCTGACTGTAAACTGCCCTCAGGTGTGGACGTGTCTGTCTGTGGCCACCTGTACAGATTGTAAAGCCCTCCAGGGCAAATTTGTGATTCTGGGCTCTATAAAATAAACTGAATTGAACTGTCCAGGTTCTGACCGCCTTTCATCCAACGTGTGCTGGGAAAGGTGCAGCTTCCTGCTACCCTGTGCAGCATTACAGCAGGTAGAGAACGAGCTGAGTTTTTGTTTTTTTGTTGCATGTGATCTGCACAGAGGCCAAACAGAAATACGCACTGGCTTATATTAATGATATTTATCTGCTTCACTAGCATGTTCATTTATGTATCACATAAACTATATGTGGAGGTGTGGTTTAGGATCAGCTGCGGAGGAGGACTGGTGGAGCGATTTAAGGGAAGAGGTGCCGGGATTCTTGTTTTCCTTCATCACCTCCCTCCTCTCCTTCGGTTCTTTGCAATTGTCTGTGTGTGTATGTGTGTGTGGGTGGGTGTGTCTCCCATATAAAACAGTGACTGAGGAGCGTGGAGCCTGACAAGTAATAGAAGCGATGCAGCCGGAACTGCTGACAGTCGAGTCGACAACATAGACATACCTGCACGTTACCTGTCAGAAATAAAGTCAATTAAGAACCTGCAAACTCCCTGTGTTGCCCTCTTTGTGCAGCCTGATACTCACGGGGTAACGGGGATCGTGTCACTGTACTTTATCAATACTGCTACAACACTGACAGCAACCAGCTCAGCTCCACTCCTCACGGAGCAAGAATGCTAATTCCAGCCTTTCGCTCATCTTTCTCTTCCACATGTGGACTCCCATGAGGCAGTTCAGCAACAGGGCAGCTCTGGCGCCTGTCAGGACGTTATATTACGACATAATGACAACATGCTGCGCTCTCTTTACCTTTCCTCCAAGTTCCTGTCAGTGTTCTCTTCTCATTGACATTCCTCAGAAATTTAAAAAGGCAAGGCCTTGTCCCATCCAACAGCTATCAACCTCGACAGCATTCCAGTAACCAGTTTGACATTCAATGTATTAAAATCAACACCATAAGTCATAGTAAAACTATAAATAAGTCAGTTTTGGAACACCACAGACATTTGATGGTAGCAACATCTAATCAGCTACTCAAAGTTAGATTCTTGTGAAACACAGCAACGGTAAAATAGAGGTTTCTAAAAGCTCTGCCTCCTCACAGATTTGATAGTATTGCCTCAGATAGATCGGCTGCTGACTGACATGTTGAGAGGGAATGTATGGTTGCCTGTGTGTGTAGTGTACCATTACAATCTAGGAATCTCTCCTAATCACTTATGAAGCACACCCAAAGTGTCAGCAGAGAATACAATATTAATTCCTTGAAAACTTTCAGTTCTCTGGTTTTCAGTATTTGATAGATGAGGTTATGGAATCAGTCATGAGAGTAAAAAGACTTGAAAATTTGTACATAAATTATTTGCGTAGCCAAAAGGCTGGTGGGGAAAGAAATTACAATTTTACGAGGAGACTAAAAAGTTGAAATGTAAAGTACAGCAATAGCAGCTGTTTGAGTGGAGATAAAACGGATTTCTCTGTTGAAATATTTACTAAAGTATAAAAAGTCTGTGCCAAATCTTCATTCATTGCTCTGAAGTGTGCATTTTTTCAGCGCTCTGCAGGTGCAGTGATATTTATGGCCTTTCAGAGGGTTTTTTTTATAACCCTAACCTCTCACGGCAGCAGCTGAGGTTTCAGAGATGGACCAGCTTCAGCTTTGCCGTCTTCATTTTCCCTCTTTTTGCTGTTCCTTCTTTCATTTACCTCATCTATGCTTCTTTCACCTTCGTCCCTCTCATGTTCACTTGTTACTACCAACCCGCTATAAGCCAGAGCACCATACATTCCTCCTAATCCCATCTCTCCCTCTTCCACATTTTTCTCAGCTCTCATCACTTCTCAGATTCCCTCTTCTCCTCAGTCCTCATCTGAAGGCCAGTGATGTGGGCTCCTTGAAAACCTCTTCCGTCAGCCTTTGCACTGCCACAACTGTGGTAAAGTGGATATCGACCCCAATCACTTCAATGCTTCTGCTTTCATACTATTTTTATAATACCACTCTCTCATTCAGCAGTCAATGATTAACTTCTGCAAAGAACCGCTCACATTGTTCCAAGCGTAAATACTGCACCATATGTGGCATGAGGCGGTAGAATTACCAAGCACATGGCGACAGCCTCGCTTCAGGTATAGAGTCCTCATTTCTTCCTGAGGGAGCACAGAGTAAATAAAGCCACTGAGGACAGTCCTGTATCTAAATGCATTGCTCCGAAACCAGATTGAGCTTGTTTAGAAGTATCTCAAACAAAAAGAATACAACTCGAGAGAGGAAATGTATCAAAGTAGGGTATGAGATCTACAGTAGAAAGGCAGAAGCTAAGGCAGGCGGTACTGTGTAAAGAGAGCGCTGTGAAGCACACCCCATAATACTAAATAAAAGGGCATAGTATCCTAGCAACGAGCACAAGGAGAAGCTGCATGCTCTGCAGTGTCCTCTGTTGCTCCTGGATCTTCAACCTTGCATCTTTCATTTAGAGGTTCTTCTCCACAACCATCGAGGAGAAACTTCCACCCCCTGATTCCCATCATGAATCCCTCTACTTCCTGTTAGAACGCCCTGTTGCACCCGAATGAGGGTACTTCTATTAAGTGTGCATACCACTTAACACTGTTAAGGTTTAAGACAGTGCCCTGCTCATACAGTGCATATCATATGCAGGGCTACGTGCCATGAATTTAAACAGTGGTGGGCAGACAAACAGCGCTCTTCCAATCCTTTTAGAGAAGCCCTCCCCTCCAAACCCTCTTCGCCGGCACTACAACATCAAGGGTGTAAGCGCCTTACATCTTTTGTTGAATGAGAGGAGAGCGAGCAAGACAGAGAGGATATGTGGGAGATACACTGCAACACAAACCTCCTGAAATCCCTCTTGGCTGGCCTGGTTACTCAACATGCTGCCCATTGAGATCCAAAATAGGGATGGCGAGCTCCAGGGACCGCCACAGGTCCAAGTGGAATCATCCCAAAAAAATGGCTGTGATTTCAGAGAGACTTTTATGTGCTATGTGTGCAGCATTTTGTTGTCAATGAGTGCCCTTGCAAAGATGCTGTGTGGGAAGCAATGCTGCTTGGGTGGATTCATCGGGTTCACTCAGTCTAACCTCCTTCAGGCATCGTTGAAAATGTCCCAGCTTCAGTGCCATTTCCATCAATTGCTGGTATTACAGCATATTATAATGATACAGTGCAGCCTTGCAGCAGCCCATGATTTAAAGTTGTTTCTAACTTAATGACCTTTTGCACTTGGTAACTTACACCTGAAACAGTCTCATGAGCTATCATGTTGTTATAAAAATACATGTAAGGATGTCATTTGCAACTATTCTGCCTTCGAGAAGCCACGCTCTGATGATGTGCTTATAGTGCCTTATGGAGGAACACTTCACGTGTCCACTTTTGTTGCCTTGCCTCCTGATTGAAAATGTGCTGCTGCCAAACTCTCCCAAAAACCGCAGCAGAGGAGCACAGCAGAGGGAGATCAGAGGAGGCTACAGTGCTGGAGAGCAAAAACGGGCCAACTATAATCGACTGTCAGAAGTGTCATCTCCTCTCAGCGTGTGAGAGAGAGGAGTTTGAAATATGCTCTGTGATGCCCATCTGAAGACGAATAACCGGATCAATGTGCCTCAACAGACCCCGTCCAGCTCCATATGAAGAAAGAAAACAGCCCTCCTGACAGAAACCGACTGCAACAGAAACCGAGGCGGTCATCTCTTCCCTCCGTCCCCCATTAAATTTACGGAAAGTTTCCATGGGAATTTTGGCTCGGGGATTTGGAGAATTTTGAAAAAAAAGAAACGTATCTAAGTTTTTTGCAAAAGCATATAACAGGGAACTTAAATGTAGTTGAGAACAAGACTATGCACGCCAAGCTCAGCTGGACCCTGAATGCAGCTGGTTGGGAACAATGTTTGCCAAAAACATAAACGTAAACATAAAACGTCTTGCACGTGTGAGAGCGCAGAGTTGTGTAGAGGCCAAGAGCGGTATTGCAGACAGATAGAGATTTCAATTATAGCTCGCAACATATTGAACAAAATAACTGAACTAGTTCATTTTTTGGAGCTGTGAACTTAGTTCAAAATTTTAAATTATGAACTGAACTAGTTCATGTAGAAAAGGAATTTTCCCAACACTGTTTGTCATTAGCACACTGACTACTTGGTAAACTGAAGCCATGCTCATTTTAATACCAAGTTTATTTGTATAGAGTAGACTTTTTACAGCAGTGACAGCAGGAAGTATGTATGTCCACACATTCCCGGAATTTTGCAACCCTACTCTCTATCATCCATCTATCAATCTCCAGAGCCGTGCAGCTGATGGTGTTAAAGAGGATTGGAGGGAGACCCACGAGAATCTCCAGTGTTTTAGATAATCATGTGGACATCCCTGATGGTTCCTCCACTCAACATTAATACCTCCAATGCATGCAGATAGATGAGAGGATGAAATGCATTTAGAATTGTACCTCTAACTCTCATCCATCAAGGGTGCCAGTCATTGATTTAGCCAGAAAAACTGTGCGCTCGCAATTTCCTATGATCATCAGCTTTCACCTAAGCGCTTTATGATTGTGTCAGTCGCATCGGTGGAATCGAGGGCTCCATCCTTGGCTGAATTCTGATAGATTATAACTTACTTTTATAATCTGATGCCCAGTAAAGTGGGGGGGGGGGTGGTCTTAATGTTTCTGATGGGATTTCAGAAGCCAAGGAAAAAAACAGATAAATTCTTTCCGAATACATGTTTAATGTGGGAAGGAAAATTGATGATGTATTCTCTGCAGAAGGCCTTTGACCTCCCCCATGTGATTCACCCACTTCTCGTCTGTCAAATCTCCTTGTTATATAGTGTTCCTAATAAAGCACAAGGGAACTGAGTGTTACAACATTAAGTATGTGGCACACAACCCATTTGATTGATCAATGCTCTCTAAGTACCAAGAACAAGTCTGTCTCAAGGCCCATCCCAAACCAGAACAGTAACGCAGTCTAGTCTTGGCACTAAAAACTGGCCTGCAAGAGGAAATTAGTCTCCAGAATAGCAGAGCAATGATACCTGAAACCACCCCAAAAACTTTCTGAGGATGGAGCAACAAATATGGAGACTGTACAATTCCTTCCAGATGCTTCAGCCGACTCCACATTATCTCATGCATCTGGAGTGCTCACCACGAGTTTCAGACGCTGCAGCTATGTCGCAACTGTGGTGAAGACCAATCAAGTGCTTCCATATTTCATTATTGCAGGAGATTTTCAGCTAAAAGTCAGCTAAAACATTTGCACAAATTCAAAATGAGCAGTTATGCCTCTCAAACAGAAATCTAATGAGCCTTACCATGTGAGACCCATCTAAAGTGGCTCAGTGCCCACATTTTAAACACCAGAAAAAACAATCCATAACTGTTAAACTACATGCAGGAGTGAGGAGGCAGCACTATTCTAAATGCAAGCAAGGTGAAGACATGTGCTGACACCAGTCTCCAATGTCACAGTCACAAAAAAACAAAGAGCTGACAGGCAGAAAATCCAGATGAACACCTTGTTCCTCCGAGGCCTCGAAAGGAGCTGATGAAGAGGTGTTCTGTCTCGGAGTTGCTGACTTTGGCCAACCTGGGACCGTTCCACTGTTGAAGGTCACTGGTTGTGTTGTACAGACAGAATCAAACTGCTGAACGTGAGTTTATGCTGCAACCCCCCCGACGGCTTTTTGTCCACCTGACCCCACCCTATCCAACTCCCCTGTTGTGTCTCTCATTTGCTTCTTTATCAGTCGTTTAGATTTGACAGATAACACGGATCAATAAAGGCCGTGCCAGGAAGCAGTATTAAAATCACTTATTAAAATCACCTTTAGTAGGTTAAGGACAGGCTGACAATGAGACAGAGGACGAGTGAGGGACGGTCCCTTCTACAGTCTAGAACAAGCCCTCTAGAAGACGATAGAGGGCATTCTTTTGCAAATCAATGAGTGCAGTTTAACTTAAGCAGTACGTCGATGCAGCAATATGGCTGCCAAATGGTAACCAGATACTGAGAGCTTATAATCTGCTAAACCTTCAGATTTAAAAGGTCTCTTGTGTTTTCAGTTTGTCAGCTAGTGAATCACTTTGTCACGTGTCAGGTCAAGTGAAGCTCATAAACGTGAAATGTCAGTTACTTTCAACATCAGATATTCTCCCCAAAACAGAAACAAAATGTGTTCGATGGAGAGGTACAATTATCTGCTTCTTAAAATAACTCCTGTTCAATTGAGGTTTCCACATCTCACAGTAGAGCCGGTTTACTAATAGTTCATAAGTGAAATGAGTGTGTCACTCGCAACACACCCTGTTTGTCTCTTTTGAGTAGGTTACTTAGAAACAATGAGCACACACAGGCACGCACACACACCCACACCCACACACACACGCTCTGACCGGCATCCTTCTGCACGGGTCAACCAGCATTGAGGCCCACCATGCCCAAACCTATCCCCATCCCCCTACTCCCCTCTGCTTCAGTGACTCTGAGGCGAGGCGTGGGCGCCGTCCACTCGCCCCACTGATCATTGCTGTTGCCTAGGCGACAGAGCAACCCAGCCCCTCCAGCAGCCCACTGCTCAACTATCAGAAAAGAAAGACACACACATCATTTGAATTAGCGTAGAAAGAGGGAGACACGGTGAGAGGAAAGCTAAGATAAGTGGTAGAAATTGGATCGATAACTCTAAGACAACACAGCGTTTGTTTGGTATGACACCACATTTATGTCACTGAAAGATGTGAGAGAGGACCACACAGGCATAAATAAACATTTCCTGTAAAAGGCCCGAGCATCAGATCTTACAGTGAGTCCATGTCTTGTGTGCAAGGCTCATGCTGGCTTTATAACCTCATTCTGTCGGCTATATGCTGTGTTGATGGGAATGAACGGACAGCGGCTCAGACACAGGAATCCAGAGAAATGGATGCTGATGGAGGGAAAGACCGGAGTAGAGAAGCGCGTGTCGGGTAAGGGAGGACGGGGAGGTACAAAGATCAATGAGCGACCCAGACACAAGCACTGTCTTTGGGGTCCCATCCTCTTCCCTTTCCCATGCAGTAACATTCCTGCTGTGTCACTCAGAGGGAAGAGACCCACTTCCTCTTTTGTTCATCCAGGAATGTGGGGCGTCCTGACAGGCTGGCTTTTCATTGACAGTACACAGCTGAGAGTTCCCCTGTGGCTCTTTCACACAACCTCTTCTGTGCGTGTGTGTGTGTGTGTGTGTGTGTGTGTGTGTGTGTGTGTGTGTGTGTGTGTGTGCGCTTGAGTCGACTCCAATATCTGTGTTATCAGCCGACAAGGCCTCCCACAGGCAGACACGGTGCTGAGAAACACAAGCCAGACAGTTCAAAAAGGGCAGGAAACCTGATAAAGTTAATGAAAGAAAATGTAAAGTGTCCAATTTGATAAGTCTTTGGGAGTAATTTGCCAGAAAACACTAAAGCATATTGTACATCAACATTTTCCTTTGTCACAAAAAGGGTTTGAAAAAGGGTTACACTCTCGACTACATGTTTAAACATGACTAAATTTCATCCTATTCATGTTCATAAGTATAACAATCCTAGAGCTGTAACTTCAGTTTAGTCACCAACAAAAACTGTTATGTAACCTCTTTTTCTTTGGAATTGCAGCCCATCGTAAGAAAGGTGCATACATTGGGGAGGTTACTAAAGGCAAGTCTGCTTCCTGAAGCACGGAAACAGATCTGAGTGGACAAACAGGATAGCAGCGACAGAAACTTCCTATTCCTGCTCAGATGCCTTTCAAGCCCCACAGAAACGCTACACAATGACTTGAAACCACAGCCGAGAGGAACACACTATTGTGTTATAGATCCTCCAGTTTCATTTGAAACCAGAATGAAACTCACACAGATTCCAGGCCCCACTCTCTTATGATTGATTATTTACTTGAGAAAAACCCAGAAAATACTGAAAGCATTGGATTCTTTGAAGCAAATAAACCAGCTATTAAGATTTTGCAGTGATTTCAAAACAGGGCCTTTGAAAAATGACCTCAATAGATATTTTAGATCAAGACAGTACATAATCTGACTATTAAAGCTTATTGATATTTCACCGAAGGGGGTGAAGAGACCAAATGCTTCTGTCATATGACTTCCAAGGCGCTGCCTAATTTGCCTTCCCGTGATGAAACACACACACACACACACACACACACACACACACACACACACACACACGGCCAACTGGGAGGGCTAGTTCTGCAGTTTCATTGTGAGCTTTCAGGTCGCGTCACTCCCCAAGGGTAAAAGAAGAGGAAAAGGAGAAGAGTTCCTGCTCACTCTGCCGCCTTATGACTCAATCAAGTGCCTAACATAGGAACGCATTGCCACACATGTAGGAGGGCTGTGCAGACAGTCTTTTAAATCAATGCATTGTGCTTAATCTCCAGTGAATCCTCAACCTATCCGACTGGTTTCAGAGACTGACAGACTCATGAGAACGAGGTCTGGTAAGTATTAAGGAAGTGGCACAGGGAAATTCATTGATGTGTCAATGATGTGAATAATATTTGGTTCTAGAAACTTGGTGATGTGGCGACGACTCTTGGGACTAGCTGGTGCACTACTGTAGCTGGGGAGCTCACCGCCAACACACCAGAGTCTCTGGGAAATGTTTCTGCTCTTTACATGCATACGGTCCTTTTTGATTTAACTTCCTCCACAGGAAACTCAGTTCGTTTTAGGCAAGAAAACTACTTAGTTTAAGGAAAAGATTGTTGTTTGGGTTAAAATAAACATGGACGTCCTTAAGTCACCCGACAAAATCATCAATGTTGACTTCTGGTTTTACACAGGGAGCACTGCTTGTTGGATGCCTCCTGCCCGGCCAGTGCGTGCTACACTTCCTTCTTTTGAGATTAAGAAAAAAAATTGTGGGAAAGCATTTTGTCTAAGTTAATGCTATGAATTGGGACATACCAGCTATAGCCCATCACAATAGCTCTCTGAGCTTTGTCCTATTGTTTTCTGTACTCTCGTTTACTCCCCCGTGGCATTTTGTTCTCAAGGTTGCGCACCACCATGTTAAATAATTGATAGACAAATAGTGAACGGTTAATTAAAAAATGGATGATGCAACGCAGCTAATAAGCCAATTGCCTCCTCCATTTTGAACTCTACCGTGGATGAACCAGCCCTTTGAATATTGGCCAAATGACGACATTATCAAGGGCGCTTATATTTGGAGGTCAAAGTTCACCAAAGTTGAGCTCAAAGTGAATAACTCCATACCGATATACTTTCCAGCCAATCCACTGATTGTGGCGATAACATTAGAATTAAGTTGATTTCCCCGCAAAATGTGTTTAAACTTTTTTTAGCAGTCAAATGAAGTCGACCTGATTTAACATCTCACTGGCCTCTTCACACATGTGAGTGAAGGATAAAGCCACTGCTGCACTGAAACCATTCACTAAATGCAGGACTCGACACCAGTAATCTCTGGAATGCCTCATGTGGTTGTCCCATCAGTCAAAAGTGCTACATAGTGAAAAACAATAAATCCGTTGAAATGGGCAACATTGTTTAGTGAAGTGTAGTTCTCCCCCTGCCAGCTGTTAGCAGCAGGTCTGCAGCACACACCTGTTTGGCTAAATATTAAACATTTGCAACAACTAACTTAATCAGACATGTAGGACTGTAATTATTATACTGTAGTGCATTCCCATCATGCTGCTCAGTAATCAGTGAGCGGCTCCTCTGCCGACAGCATAGATAAGATAAGATATACTTTATTGTCCCACAGGAAACTCTGTCTTTGGGTCCTAGCTGCTGCATCACACAATACACTTGCGAGTCATAGGCACGCAGAGATCTTGGATCATACACTTAAGTATAAGCATGCTTAAATACACATGTCGACAATAGTTATGAATAATAGAATAAAATAAAAAGGTGTGATCAACACAAATAATAAATAATCAAGTCACAATATATTAGGACCCAATCAAATCATGTAATGATTGGATAGGGGATGGACTTAATTTCTGTACCAATTCAGCCTGCAAATTGGCATTCTGAACTGTCGGCTTAAAAGCAACAGCTGGCATTTTGGATTCACAATATGTGTTGGCTCGTTCAGAATCTCATCTTATGATGACTCTACAAGTGTGACTGTGGGTCAGTAGTAAGCAGGTTCGTCCTTCCATCAGAGGATCCGCTAGTCCATGTCCGTGGGCAAGACACTTAACAGCAAATTGCTCCCCTAGCGGTTCTACGGTGTGTGAATGTGTCGGAAGTCGCTTTGGATAAAAGCATCAGCTAACTAATAATAATGAAGTGCCTCCGTGAGCACAGGTTATTCATGCAAGGGCTAAATATATAGAGATTATTTTTCCCCTATGATCTTCATGGCCGTTTGAGTAAGACTTTAACTGTACTGACAGGTTACCATACCATACTTGTATGCCATATCAAACTGCAGTCTCTAGAATCTTTTGATGAAACAGAATCATAAGTTTAGAACAAAACCCCATAGAGTCCATTGTAGCCTAAAACAAAGATGTTCAACCTTTACATGCCATGTGAGAAAGCTGTCAATATGGACTGAATGGTCACCAATTGACTTTGGGTCAAATATCCTCTCCTCGGTTTCCCTCACATTCACAATGAGGTGGTGAGCATCACCAGTCCACAAAGGGCTCAGATGTGTCCTGATCGTTCTGTAGTAAGCCAAGATTGGGGTGGGGGGTCATCTGACAATGTCACAATGTAATTTTGGGGAGTTTTGTTCACACACTTATTTGTAAATAATGTGAAGAGAACTGGGGAGCTAACCCACCCTTCGGAGGCACCTGTACCAACAGATTTAGGGTCAGATATTGCTTTATTTATCTTTACATGTTGGACTCACTAAGCAAAGAAAAATACCATTTGATAAAACAATTTACATTCATCAGTTTCATTTCATCCTGTAATAAATAAGGCTGAAGAGTATTAAAAGCTGAACTAAAATCAATAAAAAGTAAACGTGGGTGATACTACCAACTGCATTTATGCTTCTTCATTATAAGAATACTGCCAAGTGTCTACTTTAGTTTTCAGTGAAGACAAAATATTCTTCAAAGAATTTCATCACAATTGAGGTCAATGAAACAGGCCTAAAATGATTGTTTGTAACTGGACAAGACTTCTGTGGAACTGAAGTGAGAACAGTGTTTTCCCCATAATGCAGGGACGGTGTGTGAGTCCAGAACGCTGAAAGAGGGGACACCAGGCTGGAGTCAGGTTTCAAGAGGCAGGCAGGAATCCCGTCTGGTCCGCTGGATGTCTTACTCACAGAACCGTAGCTGCTACACCTTGTAGCTCTCCACCTCAGGCCTTCTATTCAAGTGTCTGTGAGAGTTAAAAACGCTGCACAGATAGGAAACATCCTGGGTTCGGAAGCTGAAGTAGAAGACATTCAGTACTTTTGCTCGCTGCAAGTCTTCAGTAAAAGAAACATGTATTTTGCTTGGTTCCATATTGGTAATAGCTTTCATTGGGTTCATAGTGGTAAACTGGTCTTCAATAATGTCCCATTGTTGTCTTCTGGTCTTATTTAACAACTGATTAAGTTGTTTTTGGACCATTTTTTTGTTTTTAAGTGCATTCCTTTCGTTATGAATGGTTTATTGTTTCGGGGTCCACAATTATGTCTTTTTAGCAAGTACATTGTCTACATAAATTAATGTGGCCGGTTATTGTGTTTGTAGCTACGTTGATATCTGCTTCATTAAACATATCTCAATCTATGCACACTTAACACATTGTTTGAATCCCGGCAGTGACAGTTCTAGTTTCTCTCTCTAGTCATTACTCACAAACACTATTACTAAACGCAATTCTCCACCTCCATAGAGCTGGAGTTATGAGCTGTTTAACATCGCAACACTAGCTCTAATATCAAAAGGTTCAAAGGTGTGTTTCATTAAAGAGAGCCGGTTGTTATTATTTTTATTGATTGTTAATTGTTTTGTTTGTTCGCCTGACATGTGTTTGTTTATCTGCAAGGGAGATTTAAATGATTTGGGTAATATTTCGGTTACGAGGTATACATTTTAGGCAGACTTGGGTCAGCTCAGGGTTCCTTTGGGAAAAAGTGATGGAAAAAGTAACGCCTGTGCTATTCAGTAGTGGACCACAATAGCCTGCAGTATGCAGTACAGGACTGATCAGAGTGTGTTTTTGTATTTGCAGGCAAGTGAAAATGATTGAATAGTATATAAGTAGCAACACATGGGCATAATTGTTAGTAAGGCAAATATGAATGTATGTCAGTGTGGATGTCATGACGTGCCGGGGATATAAGGGATCACTTAGCTAGCTTACTTACACATACGAATTGTCTGAGCACTTTTTTCATTACATTTTTTCACAAATTTGAGTATGAAGGTCAGAAAACATTGATGAATCACAGATTTGTGGGCAACACTTTAACACACGCGGTTCAAACAAAGATTTGAGCGTGCGCACTGTTTGTGAATGAGGCCCAGTGCCGCTTTAAAGCCATTTAGCAGCGAGAGGCCAGGAGAATGTGTTAGGGTCTGTTAAAGGTCAACAAGCATTATTGCAGGGAGGATCTTTTCAGCTCATCTGGACAATGTCAAAGCAGCACTTTACTGTCTCGCTTGGGCACTTTGTTTTAATCTCACACAGCTATAAGCAGTCTGTGTGGCATTATAGGGGAGTCTAATGCAAGTGCTCCGTGACGGCGTCATGTTTCAGGCAGTCTGTGACTGGAATTGGGTTCCAGACCACCAAAAGTCAACGCAGACAACAACAAAAAAAAATTAATTATGCAGACAGCAGGATGCCTCCTACAACCAACCTCCTCTGAGCTCAATAGAGCCTCCAACATTCCCCCACCACTCACCCCCCAGCCAACCCCTTACGGCCATTCAGCCACTCCCCCAACGGCTCCACCGTTCTTTTGCTGGGGCCCCTTTCATACACTACTCTCGCAGTGCCTTTAAAAGAGACAGACTTCTAGATTTTCATTTGCCAAAAAGATAAAAACAATTTTGAATTGACTGAAAATGAATGAAACACAAACTTGTAGCTGAACCAACTGATCTGTTATACTCTTGGGACACCAAACACATTCCTCCTCCTCCTCCTCCTCCTCCTCCTCCTCCTCCTCCTCCTCCTCCTCCTCCTCCTCCTCCTCCTCCTCCTCCTCTTCCTCCACATGAGTGGTAATCATCAAGTTTATCTCCTAAATGCCCAGGAGGCGACACTGGCATTTCCACAGTATTTAATAAAGCCACCTGCAGACCTCACACTGCAGCCAGATCTGCCTGCATAACACAGCCAATAGAGTAAATCTATGGTGGGACAAACCCGTTGGAACTTGTGTCGACCTGCAAGTAACTAAACTCCCATCCAAGCAAACACTTCTGGGTACAGTCATCCAAATTATGCAATAGTAGATTAGGATTAACATAGTATTGCTTTGTCATTTATATTGATTGATATCTTAGGCAATTACAACAGTAGTTCTGTTTCTTTCCATGTCGAGTTCTTCGCAATTATGTAAAAGCTGGAAAGCTTTGTGATGCTTAGCTTTGTTTAGGACGAGATAGCAATCTTATTCCCAATGCATTGGTTTTACCAATGAAATGATGAACCTGTCAAGTCTGTCCGCTGCGAGGTGCGTGTGTGTGTGGGGGGGGGTATTTTTGCATTATTGTCAGAGCCTCAGGGGCACACAATGTCACACACATTAGGAGAAACAGAAGCTTAGAGAGGTGCTGGCCGCTGCAGACACAATATTGATGTTACGTAATGACAGCCAAACACTGCCCAGAAATGGGAGTGTTTCTGGATTAAGGGCCGCCTGGGCTCTCACTCATGCTTGTTTCCATGCTTTTGCATTTGTCACCTTCATAGCTCTCTCAGTCTACCATGTCTGTGAATGTACAACTGATAACGTGATCGATTTGATCTGATTTTGAAGTTGCTTACTTTGACTTCATATACGCTGTTGCTGCCCCATCCATGGAAATTAAGATAAAAATTATAATGATAAAGTTCAAAATGGGTGAAGGATTTTTTCTCTCTCCCATGAAACAGAATTTATTCCCCTCGCCAAACAGATCGTGGTGAGTTATCAGCCCATGTGCTAGCTAAACGAGGCTTAGTGTCCTCCTGTTCCATCAGGGCATTTTCATCCCAGCTCGAAGCTTTCAGCCACGTATTTAGGTCTTAACACGGGGACATTGATTTCTGGTCACACGCCATGCATTTCAAAGCAGACATGAGTGCTCTTCCACAACCAAAAGGCAACAATGATAATCAGCAAAAGATCCCCAAAAATAATCTATTTGCTTGAGCCCCCCCTTCTAAAAGCTATTAAAATAAACCCTCTTCCTTAAAGGACCACAAGGGCAGTGACCTAAATCAGTACAGATTCAAGTGATGGGGTAGCATGGGACTGGAAAGGCCACTTAAGGATACTGTGTGTGCACGGCATGTATGTGTATGTGTGTGATAATCACCCTAATCAAGACATTACAGCGAGGTTAAGCCAAGACCCCCCCCCGACCCTCCACCCCCCTCTTGTTAATCCTTCACAGTGATTTTGATCAGCATATGTTGTCAGTGCAATCACATCCTCACTGTATCATGAGGGAAACCAAGGAGAATCAGAGCTGCAACACTCCAGCGGCCAACGTGACTTTTGAGAGCTCAATCACACAGAAGTATAAGAACAGGCCTCAAACAAGCATCAAATAGTGTATCTTATCTGGAGATCTTTCCAAATCATGGATATCTTTTGGTCTCTATGCTTTTGACCACAAAGATAGTCATACAATTAAAGGGCTTTTCAACAATGTTTAGTGTCAGGCCTGAATGGTTGGACTCGAGGATGTGCATCTCGTGGGCCTATGCAGGTGACACCAGGCAGGTGCGTTTCCACATGCTGAGGGGGTGTGTCTACTCACCATTAAGTCCATTGGGGATGCTCCTGTGATGGTGCGGTGCTGACAGGTCATCCATGGACCTCCTTATAGTGGTGACCACCTTACTGTTCTCTGTGGTGGGTTTGTGTAGGTGGTTGTGGTGATCGGGGCTACCAGCACTGCCTGCGCTGGACGTGCTACTCCCGTCCCCAACATCCCTGACCGTGCCCGTGCCACCATTCAGGTTGGTTAAACTGGACTGACTGTCTATGGAGCTCCTGGACCCCGCTCCGTTCCTCTCCTCATCCAGCATGAGGATGATCTCCTTCAACTCAGAGTTCTCCTTCAGAACGGTGTCCTGGTTGGCCTCCAGCTCCTTCAGCTTCATCATGTAGGTGCCCACCTCCTTCCACATGGCACTGGCAGTGTAACGGCCAAAGCGTTGCCACTCGCGGGACAGCTTCTTGCCCTTCTGCCGGTCGTCGTCCAGGAAGCAGCAGAGCTCCCGGAGCTCATGGTTGTCGTCCTGCAGCTTCTGGTTGATCTCCTTCAGGCTGCGGATCTCGTGCAGGTGCAACTGCAACCGCCGGTTGATGTCCTTCATCATGTTGCCATGCTCGATCATCAAGTTCATTTTCTCGCCGTCCACCCTCCGTAACCTCCGCACCAGCTCCTCTTTGCTGCATCGCAGCACCTCCTCGTCCGTGAGCTGGCTCAGCTCTTCCTGTGGTCCCTCGGACGGGTTCTTAGCCATGACGGTCTGGGCTGCGAGTCTCAGTTCGTGGAAACGGTGGCTTAAAAATAACGATGGAAACTAATTTATGTACATTGTCCACAATATGCAAGTATCGTGATGCTCACCTCTTCAACAGGCCGGTAATGAAAACGAATATGAATATGATGATATTGCAACCCGTGCATGAACTGAATGTTCCCACTATCTTTTTAAGGAAAAGCCTGAACGTATTTCGGAAACAACTGCTGGTACTCACATCCCGTCAATAAAGGAAGCTCTGGATTTGAAATCGATTACCGGGGATTTTCAATCAGGTCCTGGTCCCAGCGCCGAGTCCCGTCAACACAACACCCCGCGTCCCATCGCAATGTGCGCCGTCTCCTCTGACATCGCTCCTTCACGCGAAGAGCCACAGAAACCCCACCAGAGGAATTGCGCGCTGTTAGCTAAACCCCCAACTGGAGCTGAGAGGTGAAACGTCGCGTAAACTAATTGTGTAGCCAGCGCTGCTCTCTTGAACGCGTTGCAGCTCGGTAAGCCTCTTTACTGAGGCGGTATGCTGGTGGACGGAGGACTCCAACCTTTCCCCTCAGCAGCTTGGCATTAGCAGCGGACCCGGACCCCCTCCTCCTCCTCCTCCTCCTCTCCAAACACTCGGGTTTGAAATCATTCAAGAGGATTTGGGCCAAGACGGCCAATCAAGACGCGGGAGAACAGCGAGCAGCAGGTAGAGGAGGCTCGCGAGGCTCAGCCCTCTTAAAGGGACAGTACGATGAAGAGCCACGAAAACAGTTTCCGTGAAAAGGAAACACTTGAGACCCGACAGAGCGCTGCACTTGTATTACGTTTTTCTTTTACTCTCATTCAGACTGTTTTATGAAAGCTTAGATATGTGACAACTTGCCACTGTTCATTCTCAAGAAACGGTAGTTTAAAAGGTGTTTGTTGACATTTATTTGAAAGGTCACAGCGCCCCCATGTGTACACCGTCAGTAAAAAATACAAAAAGGCAGATGGAGTACGTAACAAAAATCTGACTCTCATTGA
>NW_027175876.1:15579579-15672079 GCF_023055335.1 Clinocottus analis
ATAGATAGATAGATAGATAGATAGATAGATAGATAGATAGATAGATAGATAGATAGATAGATAAATAGATAGATAGAATATATCTCCTGTGAACTAGTGTTTGCACAAGTACAAGTCATAACTCTGGAATGTTGAACTTTTGCTTTGAGAAATATTTTAGGTCAATCAATCTGAACTTTAGGGACCATAACCTTTGCCAGCTGTTTTGATGATCTGTGTAAGGATGTCATTGGGTACGTCATCGCCGTTTTTCATGGCAGTTTTCCTTTCCTGAATCCACTGAGCTCCAGTTGTGCGCAGCAGGAGGCAAGCTTCCCTCACCTCTTTGATGAATGCTCTGTTCCTTGGGTTATACTGGAGATGCCAGATTGGAGGATCCAACACAGTTAATCATATTGTCACCACACTAACTGCATACCTTACCAACTTGCTGTGAAGTCCTACCTTAAAAAACTGGTCTCTGACAGTGCAGAGCATACCTTTCAGGCATGTCTGGACGGCTTGAGGGAAAAGTGACCTTTCCTTCAGCAGGTCTAAATCCACACCAAAAGCAACCTGAGGGTTATGAGCAAAACAAGATTGATTAGATGATTTGTTTTGTTTTACAATGGAAGCTGGTGATATTGAGCTACATACTGACACCTGACACACACAATGTTGCTGGCCACGCTTGGCTGTTTGGTGGCTTTTGTTGCTTAGAGTGTAAACATAGGATAATACAACACCTTAGCAATGACATCAAGGGTAAAAAAGTTGACAAGGTGAAGAATGCTGGCTTCTCTCTGGTTATCAGCAACATCCGAAAGTTTAGTCATCAGTTTCTCTGCCCTCTCATTGAAAGTCCCGATTAGACCTCGTAAATACCTGAAAATAAGGATAGTTTTAGACAGTGGACTGTTGAGCTGCGCAGAAATTCTGCAAGAATCTAAAAAGATTACAAACGCTGGATATCAAATAAACGTTGAGCCGATACGCTATTGTGACTATTTGCGAAGACTCACAAGCTACTGAACGCAGGGTCCATGATCCGGCGCTGTTTATACCACAGTTCATGGTCCTGCGCTGTAACCAGGCCATTACCAAGGAACCTTGAAAAGAGATAAGGAACACAATACTTTCAACTTAGTAAGAAAAGACTATAAAGGATTTCACATATCAAAACAGTGAAGTGAACCAAAAAAAAAGTCATTTCCATTTTAAAGAAGTGGACTGACAAAACTCATGTACCTCCAACCTGTTGTCAGTTCAGAAATTCAACATTTTGACAGTATCACAAATATACACTCATTATTATTATCATTGCTTTATTGATCCTAGGCCAATGTTCTGTGTCTGATGAACTACCTTTGACCAAACAGGTTGAAGATTTGTTTGTAGAAGAATCCATCTTTAGGATACTTTGGGGACATCAGGATCTCCTGAAACAAAGTCACCAAAGGAGGGATCCTTAAAAGACATGTTTAACTGCAAACATTATCAGGATGTGTTCTTATCCTTATATTAGCAAATAGATTCAATGGTTTCTAGCAGGACCATCTGTGTATCTGTGCACTTTTATACTGCTTATTGTACAAGACCTCTGCAACTCATGGTTACACTCATACTACTGAAAGGTGCGGTGTTTACCTTTGTTCCCTCTGGACAGGTCACAAGGATGAGTACGTAATGCAGTACATTTTGCCTGCAAACAGGCCCATAGGTCTCCGCCCTGTGAATTACATATTATTTATTGGTAGTTTGTGGACCTAGGAGAAGCTAAAACAAAAATCTGAACTTGCATGTTTTCCATTTTCACTGACAGAAATCATTCCCATGTGTTCTGAATGTGCAGTTTTTGAGCAAAACATTTGAGATACCAAGTAAAAACATTAGATTGCACATGATATGAAATGCAATGCTCTTAGAAGCCACAGTTAAAATATCATAAAATAATCAACTTTGACCTGCCATAAAACCATTTCCTTCATAAGTTAGCTGAAACCTTCAAGGGATTTCCAGTCCAAGATTCAAATGGTTTCACTCTACAGCTTTTGTGAAACGTAAAGTCCCTTCAAATTACATTATCACTTACTATTACTTAAATGTTACAAGGGTAAAGCAAGGCTTTAGAATAGAAAAACTGTAAGTTACAAGACTGTTGGAAGACCAAGCTTCACAGGGCACAAACAAAACAGGGAAAAGTTAAAGGCTGATTTATACTCGGGTTTTACGCAGAGACGCAAGCACGCAAGACACGCATGGCCGACCATGCGTGGTCAAATCGGATATTTTGCGTGCTTGCGTGCGTCACCCCAAATTTCTGACTATCCGTCAAAGCGACGCGAGCCGTACGCATCCCGGAAGGCTGTGATTGGTCCGATAACCGCATCCTCTCTGAGTCTCATTTCCGGTTTCATAGCATAATACCATCCATCCATCCATCCATCCATTATCTTTACCGCTTATCCTCATTAGGGTCGCGGGGCGCTGGAGCCGATCCCAGCTGTCAAAGGGCGAAGGCAGGGTACACCCTGGACAGGTCGCCAGTTCATCACAGGGCATAGCATAACACCGCTGTTTTTAAAAGGAAGAACACGAACAATGGATCTTGTTGAAGAACGTTTGGCTGAAGAGGTCCACAAATATGAGCATTTATATAACCAGTCTGACGGAGTATAAGGACACACAGATTGAGGTGAATTCCTGGAGGGACATATCTGTGAACATCGGTGTGCATGTCGACTACGGTCGTTGCGCCACCTGCTGGTCTGGCGTATGGAAAACGCAGGGGAACTAAATCAAAACGAGTCCGTCAATCCGACTGCGCGGCCAGCCGTAGTAGGAGTTGCGGAAGTATAATTCAGCCTTTATACTCCCCTGATTAAAGGCGACAAGCTGCGTGTTGCAACATATAATCACGGAAATAATGACAATTTAGACACACAGAGGAACAGCACACATATCGGAATAGTTTTCACACAGAAATTATGCCGTTATATCACTTGTGTTTATCGAATATGTACGTTACCATTCCAGGAATGTGTCGTGTATAATGTTGCCACTTCTCGTTACCCTCAGATACGTTGCTGAATGTCCGAAGAAAAAACTGGGGAGAAAAAAAACGTAGTTTAGAAAAAAAAAAGTTTAAACTCATGTTCGCTCGGTTACAAGAAAACAAGTAATTTAGCTATCGTTTCATAATGCCCCACTTCACTCACCTGTCTCTTGGTGGCCCAGGTATATGGTCATATTTCATATGAATATGCTTAACATACAAGCTGTAACCAAGAAACGCTATGAAAATCAGAAACAGCAGAAACAAAGCAGTCCAGCTCAAAATCACAAGGAAAATACCCATTTTGGATAGCCAAGTCTCGTTCGTTCGTGTGCTCGTCTAAAGGTCAGTCTCTGACGTGGATAATTAAACACGGTCGACTGGTTCCGGTAAATAGTGTACGGCATACGTCATGAACTCTGCTTAGATGTGGTTAGTTATTTAAAACAATATGTTTACCCAGCATGCAGCATAACGGGCTCCATAGCTCAGTGGTTAGAGCACTGGTCTTGTAAACCAGGGGTCGCGAGTTCGATCCTCGCTGGGGCCTAAAGGGATCAATGTTTTTCAGTGTTTGGACCGCAAGCCCCAATACCGGCTAAATAATGTTTTTATCTTCTTAACGGCCAAATAGCTTTACGCGTACTGTAACAGCAGTTACAGGTTTGATAATTGACTCTTTAGCTAGATAACATTAGCTTAGATCTGAATCTGCTCTAGCCTGTTCGGAAAGTCCCAACAAATCTGCAAAGTATGCGGGGTAAAAATGACATACAAATGACATAATTAAATTATAAAACTGTTCATACTAACAATTGCCGCTAGGCAAAAAGTTAGATCTGTGATTCAGAGGAGAGGAAGTTAGCGGAGGGATCTACGTGAGAAAACTATATTTATTTTCAGGACATTTTTTTTTTACCTTTTACCTTGAACAATCTCCTAATTGAGTACAGTAAAAAAAAAAAAAAGGTTGTAGGCAGATCTCCTGAAAACATATGCATCAGTAATCGTTTAGAATTATTAAGAAAAATATCGTTAGAGCTACTCAAATATTCAAAAATTTGATTTTTAATGAACAGTAAAAATGTTTGATTTTCAGCATGTGCAGAAATTGAACTGAATTTGTACATTCAAATAGATAATTTCTGTATAAATTAAGGTATTGTACAAAATAAAAACTCTAAACTGAATTTGTACATTCAAATAGCTAGAGTTTTTGTTTTGTACAATACCTTAATTTGTACAGTTAAGATCCTTTGTATCTTTTTGTATGGATGTGGTCAGAAATGTCCTGAACACAGATTTTATGATGCAGGTAACATGTTTTATAAATAGTATGAAGAGTAGAGTAGAGTTGTGAATACAACCCACTTAACCTTCAATTCCATGCATTTAATTCGCCCCAAAAACATAAACAACAAATTTCCCTCAGAGGGCTAATTTTATTTCCATTATGAAATGCGTATATGCTTTGTTGACGCATTGTCTTACGTCAATCTTTCCGCTAACTTCGCTAAGTCCTAAGATAACATAGTAAGGTACACAATGTATAAACAACAAACCCATAAATCCAAGGCAAAGTCCCCCAAAAAACTGTGCTATCTGTTTACGTAATAAAGCAGAAATAGGCTTCTATGTAATGTTCAATTTCAGTTGACTAGGTAAACATACCGCTGAGTTAAGTTCTGAGTTTTCCCAACTTTAAAACTCTGAACCACATTTTACTGCCTCCCACCTCAGAGTTCATCTATCACCAATCAGTTTCAGCACGAAAGGACAGGGGAACTCCTCCATGATTGAAAATAGTCCCAATGTTTCCAAGCGTAGCATACGAATACGTAGATAGATGCACTTCACACATCAGATTCACCTTCGCTGGCGAAGCGGGAAATTCTCCCTTGATACAATTACACTCATCTCCTGAAGCACTGAAATAACAGTAATTTTTTGAGTCACACAGAGTCTCACATAGGATTAATGAAGAGACGCAGACAGAAGTGACAGGATAAGTGATGCAGATGGACATTGTGAATCAAATGACCACTTATGTTTGCTTGTGTAAAGTTCTTGCTTCATCATTAAACACATTCTGCAGTGCTAAAAGGGGCTGAAACACTCTGACTAAGTAAGCATTAAAGAACAACATCACATTTAGAGTTGTGTATTTTTTTTTCAAAACAGCATAAACGGATTGCATCTGATGCATGCACTGACGCACTAGCCTGTACAGACTACTATTTGGAGGGGGAAATACATGGATCAATAATATTTATGATATTTATTATCAGGTAAACCCCAAAAAGCTCCACATGTCATCTTCTCAAACTCATACACTCATCTCTTAACAGCCTTTAGTCTGACTAAAGTTATGAACAGAATACTAATCTGAGCGTCATATACTATACTGCTACGATTAGATTATGTTTACATAGTCGTTATCAGCTTTTCAAAGTCACAGAATTACCAACATATGCACTTTTCAGTCCACTGTTTTCAAGACGAGGTGCTGAAAGTAAAACATGTCACATATTGGTGATGGTGTCTCTATTTAACCTGCAGATCAACTGATCACAACCTTACGCAAACACAATTATTACTTTGTATAATGTATTACCAATTACATTAATTAGTAAATGGCAATTTTGATAATCCATTAATTGTTCATACTTTTTCTTTAGCAAAATATGACAAATTCACTGGTACCAACTAACGTGCCTTCTGTAATGATCATCAGAATTTAGCTTGTGGATTGCAACTCGAACAGAACATTTATAAATGAGCTGTGGGAAATGAAATATTTTACTATCTTACATTTTCCTAAACAAACAATGAATCAATTGATTAATAATTGTGAAAATGATCTACAGATCAATTGCTCATGACAATAACTTTACAGCCTTACAACACATGTGATTCTAGAATTAAAATGTCAAATAACAGATCGCAAACAAAGCTTTGAGATCTCACACAAGTGTGTTGTAATTTCAGATATACAGTGTGGCTGAAGGTACCTTAAGTTATGTACACTGAGACCAGCAGGCGGTGCTCTATGTCAGTCTCTTGAATGTTCACTATTCTCTTCTCTTTCCACAAGGAAACCATAGCGATTAGGATGCTTACTGGTCTGGAACCAGAATTCTGTTCATTTTGCTTTCTGTCATTCCGGCAGGACAATATCTCACATTCTTATCTCAGGTATCCAATAAACCTCATATGACCTTAAGGTCCATCCACTTCTACCACTATTGCTGCTTCATACCTGTACATATTGTTCATAATAACCTCCAAGCTTGTCTGCATTCTTATCTTAAAATGAATGAGCAATCATATTTTTTGGTCCAGGCTCTGTGTAAACGCTGGAGGCGAGGGGCCGTTTGATGTTGTTAAGGCTGACTGGCTGCCGCCTCAGTACTACTAGATCTGCAAGCCCTCTCATGGCCAAAGATATTGTGTTGGCTGCTTTTTTGATTATATTATCATCAGAGGGCGGGGTGGGGATGTGAGCGGGCGGGAAGGGGGGGGGGGATAAGACTCCCACTGGACATGAGTAAACAAACAAAAGTTTGTAGAGTCTGGTTGAACCAAAGAATGCCAGTCATCCAGACTCTCTGGACCCTCTGAGGATATTGATGTCCAGTGTTATTAGGCTGAATATTGTTCTGAGCATGAAGAAAATAAGGAGGAAAGAACAGGTTGACAGTAAAAAAAACATACACGTTGTCCTTTTACATGGAACCGTCCCTGCAAGTGAAATGGACTGGGAAGTGGACTGTACTTGTTAAGTGATTTTCTAGTCTCAAAGCGATTTAACTCTACTTATCATCATTCACTCATTCATACACTGATGAGAGAAGCTACCATGCAAGGTGCTCCCTGCCCATCAGGACTCTAACATTCATACAACGTTCACACACCGTAACAGCCTACAGGAGCAATCTGTTTTTTGTGAGACAAAAATGAACTCAGTCATAGTTTTGTACATTTCTAGCCCTGCTGGGCTCTACGATGGTGTTGATGGTGCTGATGGTGCTGATGGTGCTGATGTTCCACCACTTTGCTCCAGGCGGAAATATTCCCTCACCTATCAGGGGGATTGTCACTGAATTTTGTACAGTCTTTCATGCTCCACAGAGGATAAATCCTTCTGACTTTGGTGAACCCATCATCAAGACAACCTTGAAATTTGTCCAGTGCTTTAGCTGATGATAAAATACTAATGGCGTTTCCATCAGCTTCAGCGTGTGTAGATGGGAAACACAGTAAAACATCATACCTGCTGTTAGTCTTGTTATGTATTCACATAGTAACCACCTGTAGCGCCTAGCTAGAAGAGATGTGGCACAAAAGAGAAATACACACTTGTGTTTTTTTGCAAACTGCTCCACAACTCTTGGATTTCTGCCTCTCATGAGTGGAGGCTTCATTTTGAGATTAGTCTTGTTGATCATCTCAGAACAAGGCCTTCCTCTGTGTCAGGCTGGTCGAGGAATGGGATCAGTTGAACCCCAGATAATCCATAAGATCCTAAAATCCACTGGCATTCTCACAAGTCATGTCGGCAGAGCAGCTAAAGCATGTGTGTGGGTTCGTTTGTTACCATCAATGCAATATGTGTGTTTCCATGACGGCTGTTTTTCGTGGCTTCGCTGAACCCTTGTTTGTGTGTGAGTACATGTTTGTTAGCGTGGGCCAGGGGTACCCTCAGCACAAGTGATCTGAGGGGGAGGCCAAGCAGCCTAACGGGAGCAGAGTTGGACTTGAAGGGCCACGCTGTTTGCTGGTCAACCAGCCACAGTCCACCCAGAGGAAATCTCACGTTACTGCCAGCCGACAAAAGTAAACAGATTTGTAACCACCGAGTGCTGGCACGGGGCCTGGGCCACCAGAGGCACGACTCAAGGCATGAATCACATCACACACACACACACACACACACACACACACACACACACACACACACACACACACACACACACACACACACACACACACACACACACATTCACTCACGGCGAACATTCAGAATTTAAGATGATAATCAAACCTTTTCACATTTTGTATGTGAAACAATACACGCTAAATTGAAATACAATGGTCGGCTTAAACTTCTGTACAACCGCAGTGACATGATACAAATAAACATGTCCTCCATATACTGTGAAGTGTATTCAGCCGGTTTTTCAAAAGCAGCCGCTCAGGAACTTTTGCTGCATTCAATATTTCAGATAACATCTTTTCGCCACAGAGTTTTGAAACCTCCTCTCTCTTTCATGTTATTTTTCCTCGTTCTTCTGTATTCTCTCTCTCTCTCTCTGCTTTCTCCTCTGTCTACACATCTGAGATTATTTATCTGTTTTCTGCAGAAGAAATGTGGTCCACATGTGTCTGGCTTCCCTCCACTCTGCACTCATCTGTAGTCAACTGGAGTCACTGAAGGACCAGAGTATACCTACCAAGCTCCTTAGTGTTAATTCCACAGTAGATACTTTACCACATGGATGTATAGATGGATTTCTAAGTAACTCCTTGATTATGTAAATAACATGACTTCATCCTCTGCTAACTGTGTCCCTCTTTTAATCTAATGTTCTATTGTAAATGCATAACCAGGCTTTTCCCCCATTGCATCTCTTGGGCCAATGAGAGACATCATGACCTACAGGAATTAGAGTATCTAAATGGAGTATTGGGCTTGCTTAAACCTATGGATTTGCATTACCCTGACGTTTGAACTTTTAATCTCAATGTTATTTAATCTTCTGGAAAGAGTATAGCCTCGGACAACATGATGGGAGAAAAAGATCAACCTAGATACCATAGTAGAGATGGATGACAGAGATGGAGGTTGTCGGTTCAGGCATGCAGAGGCTTAAGAGGTTTCCTTTATGTATTAGCAGGACTTTTTTTCTAGTTTTGTGGAACCTTCTGTATGATTTTGATATCCAGCTGGTCTTTTCTGGAACCTCGATTAACAGGAATTTCTTGCCAACACTGCGATCCAACATTCTCTTGCTTGGACTCTCAAACGTTGAGTCACAACAACCACAACTCAAAGTCATATTTATGAAAAAAGTGTCACTCAAAACGGAAGAATTCCCACAAAAAATCTGAAGCATGCAGGGTTTAAAAAAGGTTGGTGATAAGACGTGAACTCACTTTATAAAGAAAACCTGTGTTGGATTGAGAACACAAGCAATAAAGTCGGAGTAAACGAGGAATGCTGTTGGTTCAAATAGCGACTGCATGATTCTTAATTTAATCCTGTCCTGATACACATTACTCCTCATCATGGCAGATGCTAACAGACAAAGCCACAGATTATATTCACGGATCATTAAAGAATTTAGTATTCCAGCTTCCACCAGCTCAGTTATGTGGACAGAACGCTCACCACTGAATACAGGAACCTGATGGTCTGACTTTCACTGCTAATGCACTTTACAAGGCAATGGACATTTGAAGGAGTTTGACATCTTGTGGAATACTTATGTCTGAATCAGCAAAGATGAGTTTTATGTTAAAATAGTTTGACATTTTGGGAAATATGCTTATTTGATATGAGTCTTGCTGAGCTGAAAGACTGGAAACAGTGGAAAACAGCTAGAATGTTGAAGTTAGGTTAGTTTATGTCCGCACAGCCTTATAGAGTCCGGTTGAACCAAACCTGGAGCCAGTGTCTCCAGATCTGGTTTGATTCGGTTTTCTGTCCAAATGGGCTGCTCTTGATTACATTGGGCTCCAAACAATATAATATAACAATATCATGTAACATGTGTTGTGTGCACTCGCTCTGTATTCAATTGTTGTTTGGGATAGCTGAGGAGCAACTTACCTTGAAGTCATCAATTACAATTGACAATGGCACTATTGTGGGTTGAGATGTGGGTTGTTTTATATTGCACATGGAATGATTTTATGGATTTCTGGTAAAGGTTATGACTTTGGGCTAGGGTTTTCTTATTTGGGCTGGTTTTTATTTGTGATTGGGCTGGAAGCTGGTAGTCTGATCTGGAGCGTTTACCCCCTTCACGCGATTCGTTTCGGTTGGTGGCAACACCGGAGTGCACCAACAAACCGCTCTCAGGTCTCGGACTGCCGTCGAGCGAACTCTAGAGCGGTACATTTCTGGTGTGAGCACCAACGAACCAACCACAGGAAGCCATGTGTCATTTCATGTATTTAAAAAAAATGACAATTAGCGAGATGCGACCCTCCTCAGAAAGGAGACGAGTTCGGAAGGAGAGCAGCTCCGTAGACTCCAGAGGGAAGTGACGGACAGACTGAGTAATTCCACTCTTTGGCTCATTTTCTGTAACCAATGAAGCATGAAAGCATGGTCGATTTAGCAAGCCAGCTAGCTAACTAACCAACTGCTATACCATTTGACTTCCTTGCAGTGGTTCATTTCAGGAACCAGAGGAGCTGGAAGGCAGGATTTAGTAACGTTATGGTGAAAGGCTAGCTGTCTTTATGCTAAGCTTACCGTTTGCTTGCTGTAGCTTCATATTTACCCTACACTCATGAGAGTGGTATCAATCTTTACGTCTGGCTCTCAGCAAGAGAGCAAATAAGCATACTTCTCAAAATGTCTAGACTATTCCTTAACGTAAATCTATTCTTTGCTAATATCCTGATATGGAGGATTCAAACATTTGTGGTAGACCTACTGGAAATAGAAGCCTTAATGCTCTGCCACACTTCTTTTCTGGCAGAAAAGTACCCGCCAATGGTCTCAATACTTAGCCTGTTGCTGCAAAGAAGGAAGTGACATGTCTCTGCAACTTTAGAGGAATGCTTGCTGCACTGTACCTGTCTTGTTGGAGAGGAAAGTTACGGAAAATGTTGCTATGTCAGTCAATAAAAGAGTAAAACTACTCAGTTGAGTTTTGAGGAATGTTGCTCTCCAGTCCTGCTATGCTTGGCTCCACTACACAGTATCGAAAAAGTACGGAAAAAGAAACAGATGATGAATGCAAGGTCTTTATATATTTCTTCAGCATAATTGCAACAACACATTCATAAAGCACTGCAGTACAAAGTAGAACAAAAAAGACACTTGATGTTGCTGTATGAAGTGATATGTGGCAAGTGGTTTCCCTTTTGATAATGGGTGCCTTCATTTCTCCGTCAGATTAGTGCACCATGTTGAGTATAGAGACATTTCAAAGCTTTAGCAAACTTAAAAAAAGAGAACAGACAAATAAATACTGTACAACACCATGTAATACTAGATTCAGAAATCACAACAAGATCATGCTTTCCTCAACAGAACACTTGATATATGCACTTTCATAAAACAATGCTGCATTTCTGGCGCACTTCCCTTCACAATAACACTATCAACAAATGGCCAACATGAGTAGTGATTTTGATATATCTTTATTCTATATATCTTAAATAAAGTGCCTTCCTTTAAAATGATCGGTGATTCCAAATTGTAAATGCGTGTTGGCATATACACATGTGGAGGCAGAATTCCTGAAACAAAGGTTTGGAGTGAACATCCATGGTATGAGACTGGATAGAAAGTGCAGTTCCTGGAATTTGGAGGTATTTAAAGTATGTAAATGTCACTGCCACTGTGTGATGTGCCGACTGTTAACATGGCTACTGCTACAGTGCTAAACACTATTCTAGTTATGGTTCAACATCTTTCCAATCCTGCACTATATCTTATGAGGTATTTGCTAATAGTGACTACTTCCAGGTTGCCTTAACCTGCACTATGTGAGCCACGGTCAGGGCTCCAACTCATGACCTCTCTGGGTAGGCCTGTCCTTTCTATCCAATCAGATTATGTTCATCAACCCAAAGCCAACAGTTAAAGTACCAATGGCATCTTCCTACCCACGCACAATGCATCAACTCTTCAGTTATAAGGGTTCCAACTGCTTTCTGAAACTGCACAAACAGCATTACCTGTTCATCAATTACAATCAGGATAAGACATCCGATACGCTTCTACTAGCCTTCATCCCAATACACTTTGTACTAGTTCCAATAGTGCTTGGATGTCGAGGTAAATTAACAAATGAGTTTATTGTGGTCAGTTAGTCCCCCTGAGAACATTGTAGAGATCTATGAACACAATCCACTCACTGTAGAAAAGACGTTTTCATACATTTGCACCATAGAGATTTGAGAGTTGGATTTACACGATCACCCATTGTCTGATTTTTAACTCTTTGGCACCCAGATCATATATCTTCCTGTTTGTCAAAATGTGAGAAAACATGTGAAATCAATCTGTGTGACAAAACATTTTCAATCAAATGTGCTGTTCGAGTACCATTAATGCTAAAAGAATATTCTCATAATTCTCAGCAGACAGCACAACGTTTCAAATCCTTTTAGCTTACCTCTCTGGTTGAAATCCTAAATTCTTCTAACATTACTAATTTTAGTGTCCCAAACGAATGACTGAAATGTACATTACTGCCAATGCATGTACCATCTTTTGGGTTTCCCAATGTCTGGTCGTATTGGTCCTCTTAATGCCTTTGTAAAAACCTGAAGGAGTTTATATTGTAGCAGCATAGTTGGGATATTCTTCTGTTGGACTCTTCCCATGCACGTGTTTGCTTCATCAAATACCCAGCACACAAGTATACATTTACTAATGCAAAACCGACAAGACGCTGGATCCGGATGTTTACCATGTGTTGCTATTGTCAATCACAGGAGCTCCAGGACATCATCAAAAAGCCAGTATGTAGACATCATGCTCACACGCACCCAGGAGAGGGTAAATATAAAGAGAGACCATATTATACCAGATGTGAAACAGGTTGGCAAGCGATGGGAGAACACTGCTTTTTTTTCCATTCTCGTAATTCAGTTCCGTTGAGCCTGATATCAGGACACTGCTAAACCCTAACTTGAGACAGCCACACTTTACCATCATACCTAAACAACCACAAATGTGCATGTCCTCTGCGTCAGTGCTCGGTGAATGCATGATGCACAGCATGGTTCAGATGTAACATTTCATGACTTTTAAAAAAGACAGTCTTCTCTCAAATTAGGATCGGGCCCTGTGACTCTCTGAGTGAAGTGGTAGTTTTGGCTGTGGTCCCTCAGTACTCCCGGGCCTCTTCCAGTTCATTCATGAACACGTCTTCGTAGGGGTTTTCTGGGCAGCTCAATCCGTTATTTGGTGGCCGCACGGCATGGAAGCGACTCCAGTCTCCCTTGCAGAGAATCCAAGGCAGCACATCAACTTTAAAGTGCAGCTCAGGTGAGACCTCAGTGCTGATCAGGTTTGGCATTCCTGCGCCTTTCCCGCGTGTGATCAGCCGACCATGATCGCCATAACAACAGTGCTGCGCCGCGGGAGTAGACAAGTCGCTGGAGAGCGCCGAGCGGATGCAGCTTCGCGCCGATGGCTTGTAGATGTCCAGGCGCTCCTTGGGGCCGCTGGCGTCACGCCAGCGGAACGGTCGGCCATGATTGTCATCGTAGACACTGACCACAGTGTACGCCACTTTAGAGGGGTAGATGCAGGGGCAGCTGGGCAGCTCAGACAACACCTGGTGGAGGTACTTCTGGAGGAACTCACTCTTACAGTTGAGCCACTTCTCACAGCTGTCCACATCTATTGGAAAGAGGACAACAATAATACATGAGATTCTCTGTTACAGTTGTTCACAAAGATCCTATGTCTGGCATCCATAAACATCTATGTTACAGTATTGAGAAAGCCAGTGCTACTTTCCTGTGTGACAGCATATCAGTGGCATGTTACATAATGAGGTAAATATAGCAACAGTATATAATCGGACTGGCTTTGATTGTAAAATGATGCACTGTACAGTATAAACAGCTTGCAGTTAATGGATTAAATGAGTTTAAAGATGTGATCCGTTAATCGAATGAAAGATGTTATGGAGCACTTCCTATTAGTAGAACTCACCTGTACCAAATGGCTCGGTGCCATTTTCCATCTCAAAGGGGAAAGGCTCTACCACAGTGTTGTCATCACCTACAAAGAAAAAAAAAGGATACACCAGTTGTAGATTAAAACAACAGCTGGGAAGGTATAATCTAAATACTCTGGTTTTGTTTTATTATTGTTCTCTCTTATAAAGGAAATATAATCTCACCAGGACAAGGCTCCAGGTCACATCTCGAGGCTTCTGTCAGCGTGCAGGAGTAGCCGCAGGATTTTGTCCTCTTCTTCTCTCCGTTTCCACATGTCACTGAACAGGGAGACCAGGGAGTCCACTCGTCGGTGTCCTTCTCTGTGGAGAGAAAACAACATGCAGAGACAGTCAGTGCCACAAACTCAACCTTAGCCTTGTGCTACATTGCAAAACCTACTGTGTGCTGCTATGAAAACTCAGATTCTGTTAAGCACAAACGTTTAAATATTGATAGATATGAAAGCATGAATTCAATTTTCAGTTACAGGAGCTCTACACTCTGCTTCCTGGCACAGATTATAATTCATAGATGCACTGTATTTAATAAACTAACAAACAATTACATTTTTACATTAGGAATAAAGGGTGAAAAAAAAACACAAACAGAAAAACAACTGACAGTTTTGTGTTAAAGAGACCTTTGTATGGACTTCAACAGTCTTATCCAGGACTGGACTTTCTCATTCCATATACATGACAATGACCAACCTTTCCCATGCAAACCCATATTCTTTTTAAGAAGCCCTCAGTCAAATTAGAGAGAGAGGCTGTGCTGTGGCTGTCCGCCTCCGCACCAAGTTTCCTTGTGGTGTTAATAACACTGAAAACAAGTCATTCTAGATTAAAGGCGAGGTGGGTGCAGAAATACCAGCTTGGGTGTAGCGAGCACCCAATTTGACTTTGAGGGAGCTGCCAACTCACCATGTGGCCACACGGGAAGGAGGTCTCAGGAGAGTCTTAATTACAGAAGAAGTAAAGGCAGACATCCTTGAGTTATGTTCACGGAGTCTTTAGATGTGACCACTTAATAAGCATTGTTGCCCTTTGCTGGCTCCACTACATGCACAACAGTTAAAATCTATATATTGGTATGATGGAGAACGGAAAGCTTAAAGAGTAAAACTAGCCAAAACGAGCCACCTGCTACCACAGATTACGACACATCGGTAGAAGTTTGAAAACAAATAGACCAATCATGCACAGATTTGTATTTTTTTGTGACAGATCTGTGAAGAATGAAAGCTTCAGGCTGTGGTGAGCCATGACTGCGCTCTGATTGGCTCACAAACTACTTGCGTGACTTTCCCTTTTCATTCACTGTGTACTCCTTTCTCACTAATTATTTACTATCTTTACCAATAAATACGTGGTCTGTGCAGGCGGAGACACAACATGTTTTCCAACCAGAGGAAGGCAGAATTAAGAGAGAGAAAAAAAAAAAAGAGCTGTAAAAGTTCTGCGGAGCCCTGAAAGCCCCCCGAAATTCTTGATCTGGCTCTAAAGGCTGAGCCGCAGAAGACAGCGAGGGCCGCCAGAGTCTGGGGTGAGGGGAGGGGGCATGGGGTCCCGGGGAAGGATGAAAAGGGCCGGCCGAATGGCCCCTGTTATTCTGTGTTCCAAATCTGCCCTCTAATTGTCCACAGGCAGAGGACTGTTTTGTCCCAGGGAACAGTCGCGGCCTCACGCTGCCATTAGTGAACGCATCGGACCCATCTTCAAAAAGGCAGGCCTCTGCGACCTGCACGATCAGTGTCGACTTCAAAGCAGGCATTACCCACAATGCCCTGATGGTCGAATGCTCATGCTGCCTCGCATGCTGGCATTGTTTAGTTCTCTGATTGTGAAGACGGTTATCATGCCGCCCTGCTGAGCAACTCTCCGTCTCTCCTTCCAGATATTTCCATTATCTTTAGCTCTTTTTTCATATGATAAATTCAGTAATTGTATTTCCATATTTTCCCTTTTTTGCATTCCCTTTCTTTGGTAAAACTCACAGGATACTTCTGGGTCGTTTTCTAAAAGCCATAATCATTGTGATGAAGTCATATCTAAAAGAGCCGTGCGGCTGTACTCGCAGACAGCCAGTGTACCACTTGGCAAACTTACCGTAGTAGCTCTGCATTGGATCCCAGCCTTCGTTCCAACGTGTATCCCAGTCTTCGCCCACTCCGCTGGGTAAGGGTTCTTCGCTGCCGTCCAGGGAGTAATCCTCTTCCTCCTCCTCCTCCTCCTCTTCTTCCTCGCCAGTTTCCCCCAGGCCTGACCGGCTGTTGCTGTCCTCGCTGGAGTCGCTGTCGGTGTAACTCCAGAAAAGAGGCCAGAACAGCTTCTTGCCTCCGATCCAATCCACTGTGGAAGAGGGTGAGGAGGAAGAAGCAGGTAGCCACTCTTTTTCCTTGGCAAGGTCCATCTCCACCTCCATCTGAGGGTCGTCTACCACCTCAATGGTTACCTGTGCAGAAATAGAGAGGGACTCTGTCAGTCTGAAAGTATGCGCGTCACGAATCTGATCTTGGATAGGATCAATAATTGCTTGACAACTCTCTTCTACTAGTCTAAACTATTAAACCAAGACGAGACATCTTAACGCAACTGTCGAACTTAGAAATGACTTATGAACCGGGAGGAGAAGACAATGACACAACACTCCATTGCACTGTCCAGTATAGCGGCATTGACTCAGATTTATTCCTAATGTGTCATAAGTGCCTCCAATACTTTACAAGCTCTTCTCAAAAACATTCAAATCGGCTGAGGACTTTTTTAGCAAGTGAACCCGCTGATCTAAGTCAGCCAGCCAGACGTGAGCATGAGTATTCAGCCAACCAAGCGATCCTCTCAGGGAGAGAATATGAGCATTTATTCTGGAGGACTACCTCTCATTAGCTCAAGATGACTCATCCTGGATGATGAGTTCTTCTAACGGCCCACTTCAGCTGATGTGAAGAACAGGCAACAGGGATACGACAGGGGAAATCTTTTTGTTCAAATCAATTTCAAAAGTTATAAAAGATGTAGGAGGATTGGCAATGATTTTGTTTGTCTGAATGTATCTTTTAGTCAGAGTTTGCTACATGAAAAGTGATCAGACACATCCTGATCACGCGGACCAGAGTTGGAGAGGATAACAGAAAATCATTTTGAGCGTTTTGGGTCAATTTAGAAGATGATGAGGACTTAATGGCTCACCCTTGTGATCACAGAGCCCGTTTAATATACGCAGCAGTCTGAGAAACTCACCTGTATGTTGGGGTTCTGTGAGCTTATGTCAGCATTGGCCAGGTCTGGAAAGTTCTTGAGGTCCAGGATGAAGGGTTTGGTCTCCTCCTCAGGCTCAGGCTGTGGAAGAACACCAACGGAGCGGTGCTGGGGGTGCGACCACCTCCTCTGCTGGCCGTGGGGCTCAGTTGGGAGACTCTGGACTTGGTTCTGCTGCTCCAAAGCCTCAGGCCCATATTGGACCCCACCGCTGTGAATCAGGTGGCCATGAGCCTGAAAGAACAAGTAGAGACAAGATTTTTATAAAAAAAGTGTAGAATACAATAACATAGTGGAATAATTGAAAAGACTAAATGGATGCACAGAAACTGTACTGTGTGCAGACAGAGTTAATGATGAAAAAATGCATCTAGAATTCATGGTGAAAAAACAATTAGCGCTCTGTCTCTAGGAAGAAACCTTTAAACCGTCTACCACGTTATAGCGTGGTCAGCAATTCCACAGAGCCCCTGAGGCATCCAACTAACCAGCCAAGTGACCAGCAGCCTTCGTTCACTTCATTCTTTTCTTTTTTTTCCCACAACAGTCATGGCATCCAGGCTGTGGACAAAGAGGGGCCTGTGCCAGAGGGATCCTCTTTTAGCTTTAATGAGAGGGCCTGGGAGGCGTGGGACCCCTGGGCTGGTGCGAGCGCGTCTGAACCTGCTGTGCTACTGCCGCCACTGTGGCCGCCACTTCATCGGACCTTCCAGGTTTTCCAGTTCCTGAGCCCAGCAGGAAGAAATGTTGATCTCTGAGATTTATGGTGATTAATGGGGACATTATAAACGGTGGGGAATGCGGTATACTGTGAATATAGTCGCTAAAAAAAAATAGATTTTTCTTTCTCCAATGTGCATGAGTGTGTTTCATGGCTCATAGGATGCATATCTTCTCCATACCTGACACTGGTAAAACACTAAACACATGCCTCTAATGGTCAGTCGGTCACTCATGTCCATATCCTGGAAGGCAAAATTGGCTCAAACATATGATTGGACTGGACCTTGAGTTTTGACATGTTGCTGTCGAAGGCCTAAAGGAGGAGAAGAATTGTCTGAATCAATGACCAAATGGTGGATTATTTAAAGTTACGGCCTCTGGAACAGGGCGTACTTTTCACTGTTGGCCTGTGATTGTCCCATAAAGAAGTTATGTGGTCGGTCAAATTCCAGCATGTGAACACATAATGCCCGTTTAGAGAAGAAGCCTGTCAAGCATGATAAATGATGGATGAAGAGAAGTTGGCCTCCTCCCCAAATATCTGCAAACTGGTGATGACAAGTAGCATGTTCAGCCTTTGTCTCTTATTGTATCCCCTGGATATTTTTCAGTACTGGATATAATGTTGGAAGATCCTCTTGTCGATTAAGAAAAATAATCACCAACTATTGTGATAATCAATTAGTCCATTTTACAAGCAAACATGACAACGAAAATCTAGATGAAGCTACCAATTGTGGAAATGTGTCGTTTCTCTGATCAACATCATTGTAAAATGAGTACCTTTGAGTGTTGTTCAGACAAAACATTTAAAGAAGTCATCTTGGTCTCTGGGAACCTGAATGAACATGTTATATTATTACCTGACATTTTATGCAGTAGATTAAATGATTCACAAAAGAATCTGCCGGTTAATGAATAGTTAAAGGAATGTTGCATTGAGGTAATTCTTTGGAGAGTTTGTATTTCTCTAAATAATTATCTTCCTTTAAAAACCAACTCTTTGTGCATTGCCCATCTATAAAACACATATTTCTCCTTCTAAGAATGCAAACAATAAAAACCCCATGCTGCACTCATGTTACACTTAATGTCTGGTGCCTCATAAACCTTATTGAAGAAATCCTCCTGCGTGATGCTCTTTCTAACGCGTTACTGGCCTGTTATGAGCAGCATGAGTGCATCACAGTCAAATCTGACCAGCAGTGACTGTTTTCACATTATACACACACACACACACACACACACACACACACACACACACACACACACACACACACACACACACACACACACACACACACACACACACTCCTACACCTCCACACTCACAAACACAGAGGGTCCAGAGTCACGAGAGAGGCCACATACTTTCACACCCTCCTCATCGCCTCTTGTTACACATCTGGATCCTGTATTCTTTCGCCTTGTATATCACTCTCCTCCTCTTCCTCCTCCTCCCCCTCGTTCTCTCTGATCCTGCTCTCCTCTCTTCTGATCAAAGGCCTGATGGCTGATGGCATGCAGTGAGTTTAACAGTGAGACTCTCTGGATGCAGTGGGGGACCTTGGTCTGGTCTGGAGGGCTTTTCTCTGAGACAAACATGAAATCCAGCCTTTTTGGCAGTGCATCTTGTCCTCTTACCAAACTTAAAAAGACTGGATCCACTCTGAGCGGCTGTCACAGCTACCGCTGATGGTGACACACAGTCAGGTCAGGGAGAGGAGGTCTGGAGACCGGATGGGGGCTGCAGGGGATGAGTTGAGGAGCAGGGCTGGAATCCGGTAGGGTTGGGGGGGAGGGAGGGTGGCAGGCTGGGAAGGCAGGCGGTGTGGCAGCCCTGATTTATTTGCCCACAGATATCAAAGGCCTCGGCACTTGGCCGCTTCCAAACCATTACACAAGAACAATAAACTATGGACGCTCTTTGATCGCCATCTTTAGAAAATGGAACCGGGACAACAGATGCATGCCTGGTGGAATCAGGGTTCGGTTGTGGAGGTCGGGGTGGAAAGTGGGGGGACAAAACAGGGTTAGGGTTAGGGCAAACAGGTCCAGATATTTAGAAAAGAGGCCACTTCAACACAAACTCCTCCTCCTTGCTGAGGGATGGGGGTAAAACCCAAAACAGGAAATTCCACATTAACACACAAAAAAAGAGCCAATGTAAACAATCAGATGAATGACACTTGACCCGAGCACCAGCGAGAGAGACGACGAGGGCTCGCCTTATTCTGGTTACATAAGCCTCTCGTTACTGGGCACCCGCTTTACTGAGCCTCACCTCCTACCCCCGCTAATCTCTACTCTCCATCCACCGCGTGCAGCAGGTCACAGGCAAGGGCACGGAGTCACCAACTGCAGCCTTTTGGGGAATGAAATGAACGGTCACACAGCCACACGGCCACAGTGAGAGTCTTTCGTCTTCTCACTAATCGTTTCCTTCTCCTCCTCCCGGGTTTCTGCTTTGACATCAATCAGACAGATGATGAGAGAGTCCCAATAGGGAATCTATGGGAGGCCACACAAGAAGCAGTGTTCTAAAAAGGCAAACACTGAACTCTGACCCAAACACACACTAAAAAGGCTTTGATATCCAAATATGTCCATGCGCAACATAAACATTCCCAGAGACACACCTCACTTTGCCCAGCATGCCCAGTGCTGGCAGACCATACTGTGCTGGTGAGGAGTGTGTCCTTCCAGATCAGGTTATATTGAACAACACATCTTCTCTATGACATTCAATATTTTATAAAAAATAAAAAAATAAAAAGGATCAGGAAATAAACATAGAATGTGTTGGACTACTAACTCAGAATAGTCTTCAAAATTCCTTAAGGCACCGATTCTTGAGTACCCACAATGTATTAATGGCATATTTAAATTAGTATGGCAATTATTTATTTTCAAACGCATTGCGATTTTCTCCTAAAAGCTAGATGATTTGAACAATGAAATGAAAAGTACTCAATAATATTGTCAATGATATTCAAACAAAATCTGTCAACATTAATGAAGGTCTGATATTAAGCAATAAAGCGGACCACAACTTGAGTATTGCCATTTTACAAGTTAGCAAAGTTACTCGACCAAGCTAACTTAAGCTAAGTATTGAAGAGTGGGGGGAAAAAAATGCCACTCTTCAATACTTAGCTTAAGTTAGCTTGGTCGAGTAACTTTGCTAAGTATTGAAGAGTGGGGGAAAAAAGCTTTTTTTTTTAAATGTATTTTAAGACTTTTTGAAACTTGTTGCTGCAACTTTATAAAGTTGAAAAGAAAACCAACCATCAATATGTGAGGAAACGTACCTTGTGGGCGACCTTCTTGTGCCGGGTGGGAAACCCCGTCCCCGAGCTCACGAGGAGCATCGACACCAGCAGGAGCAGCGCGGGGAATCTGCTCGCGACCTCTTGACTCATGTTCTCTGCTCCAAAGCTTCCTATGAAGATGTGTGAAGTTCGGAGGAGGCTTCTCTCCAACTCTTCTCCCTGAAGCAAGCGCGCTGGGGGAGCAACACGCGACGGCGGCGTCCTGCTGTTCGTCCGGCTGTCACAACGTAGGACTCCGGACAGAGGAACTTTGAGGCGTCGTCGGACTTGAAAGTGTCGCACTTTTATGAAGATGCGCAGCAGCGGCAAGAGGAAGCCCGCGCGCTGTCCATGTCTGCTGCCCGCGCCTCCGCAGCTACTGTCAGTCCGTATGGCGGCTCGAGCTCCTCGCTTCTCTTCCCCATAAAAACACAGTTGGAAGAGCTTTAAGTACCAGAAAGACGTGAAATGCCCCACGCAGAATCCCTCCGTCCGCACCGACGCTCGCTTATTCAACTACTCAAATGGTGAGTCATCCCGTCGTGGGTGGCTGTTTTCTTCCAATACATTGACATCTGGAGTTCGTAGTATGCTGTACGTTGTTGCTATCAGTCTGATGCGTTAATCCATTATCCATCTGAAGTTCATCCACGAGTTCGAGAGGATGTGTGTGTGTGCGCGTGTGCACCGCCCAGCCAACCGGTGTCAGTAAACTCGCCTTTTACGCACGCATTCAGAAGGTTGATGCTGAAGGAGGTGGGGGTGGGAAGCTTCTTATTGCTCACAGCTGTGTGTGTGAGTGTGCGTTTGTGCGCCCTGAGGGTCTTGATAAGGGAAACGGTTCAGTTCACACAGAACCTTCTGGAGGCTAGCAGCAGGACACGAAGTGGACATGGACTCTCTCATCTGAATTGCACATTTTAAAGTGAAAAACTCAACCGCTGCCGTGAGAAACGTTTTCATTTGTTCCTACAACTTGATCTTTTTTTAGGCTTGTTTTGCCTTCTTCTAAACTCTGGAAACAAGTCATTATCTCATCCCACTGGCATAGAATTTCATTAAAATACCATTGAAGACGGGAGTAAATGACTGGCTCCTGTGGAATGCTGGGTAGCAGCAGGACCAGTGACTGAGTCAAAAGGCTTTCAAACATGTTTGTCATGAGCTTTTAAGTTGTGACTGGTCTGTGTGTGCCTTCTGTAAAATAAACACGAACCAGATACTTGATAGAAAGAAAGTGATTTAATCTTTGCAGCACTGTTTCCAACAGCACGGTCAACAAACATCAGAGCTTTACAAACTCCTCCAACTGGTTTATCTTCAACCCAAATGCAAGGGCAAAAGCAACTGATAAGCAGGTGTGGTCACTGCAGGTCAGTTTGCATGTGTTTGTGGTAGGCCGGCTGGAAAACTGGAACTGTTAAACTGGAACTCATCAAAGAGCTTCAAGCAACTCAAACATGTTGAGGTCACTTTCATTTCAAGAAGAGGGAACGTTGCCGTCTGTGTTACATGTTTGCCTCCATAGACAGAAATGCTTTAATACGCAGGTGTACGTGACACTGATACAAGATACTGACAGACAGCTCCAGAGTAAGCCAAGCACATTTCTGAAGAGTAAAATTCCAGACCATAATCATCTGTTCCACCTTTTTACTTTAGGTTTATTGAAAGCAAATGCATCACAGAGTTGTTATTCGTCATTTTCGTTGAAGAGAAACAACAATATTGGAATGACTCACTCAAAGACAACAATGCTGTTCATATGGAATGGGTGTGCTGTTAACAGCTGTCGCACTAAAATGCACAAAAAACAAACAAAAAAAACCCAACAAAAGCTTCTCTAAACTTGAGTTGAGAGGAATCACTGAACATTTATAGGAATGGTCACATTGCCAGCTTTCTGACTGGATGCACTCCAATTCACATGGATTGAGTGGCAGGACATAAACACACAAGAACATGATTTTTAACAGGGACACATGTAAGAAATGTTTGGGGTGACCTCACACTGACAAATAGCAAAACATAACACTTGATACTGAAAGCAGGTTGATATGAAATGTCATTCCAGAAGGTCCAATAACCACAAATCATTAGAAAAACCAACGACATTTGAAGCACACACACACATACAAATCTTATGAATATCAGTGACTACGTCATCTGTGCATGAACAATGCCCGTCAGTAGTGCTGGCACTGACCTTAAGACGTGTAGATAGTCAGTTAACACACACAGGGACACATTTGGAGCTGCCTTTCAGATAAAAAATAAGAGGAACGTTGACAAAGGCATTTTGAATAAATAAAGCCATCTGTAAATCAGATGAGCGTGGAGCCCATCGTCATACATACAGATCTACGTTACAGCGTGTCATCGTGCTCGGAGGTCGCTATCAACACTGATTCACAACACTTGATTGACAACACTTAAGCAGGAAGGACTGGGTAAACAACAAATCACACATGTAGCTCATTAGCTGATAGAAACGTTAAAGACACTGGGCTCAAGTTTTTGAGTGCAGGTGTAAACAGTAATAAGGCTGAAAAATATCTCTAGAAAATAAGCAATAAAAAAATTCCTTAATCTTGCTTCCTGGGATTCTTTCTCTATTTTCATTAGGAACATCTGTTTGCATTTAAGAGAAACGGTAGAAAACATATCTATACATATACATCCTTTGGTAGGCGAAAGAACCCAGTATTCTCTACTCCATTCAAGTAAAAGTGATTAGAAAAAAGCCATCAGATAAATACATACGAGTACATACGCTAATGTTACTCCTGTGAAATAATGGATCTCTACTTGAGGTTTTGGGATGCTACTCTATAATAGCATTGCCAACTTTGGGATAAATAATATTTACATATATAATGTTTTTTATGTGTTCATCATAGCCACCGCTATGATATGATTTTTTTTATTTTATTTTCTCTTTTTTCCAAGTGCAAGAGTAGGAGCTCATGGCAAAACATGGTCTACTTCACTCTAGGTTGTGTGAACTACAAAAGACACTCGACGTTGTTGTTATTATTATTGCACAAATAATGTTGATGTGGGACATATGCAGTCACGATAAGTTAGGACAAACTGAAGTGGCATTCAGAAAGACATGCACACGGGCTGATGAGCGGTGCTGGTGTGCAGGTTTTAAAAGGGGGGTGGACTCGTGAAGCCTTTGGCTCTGGTGAGTCCACGGGAGACCAAGTGCGCCGGAGTGGCTCAGAGGAACATCAGACAAGGACAAAGGACATCAGACAAGAAAAGGGGGCGAAGGGGAGGAGGTGTTGCTCAGTCTTGAAGCAGACTCTCCTCGGCCATCCACCCGAGCGAGGGAAGAGGCTGCTTCCGTCTGGAGTATTTCAGCTGCAGCAGGTCGCCCACTTCATTTGTGGCCTCCAATGCCTGGCAAAAGAACAGGAAGGCCATTAGTCGAAATTCAAAAAGTATTTATGTCAATCAAATCAAATATCACATAGCTTGACAGCTTGAAACGGTTGCATTTGCAGGTGCTACATTAAGTGGCGAGCCTTGATTACACTGGGAAAGCCGAACAGAACGCTCCCTGCGTAGTCAACAACTGCACAGAAACTCCTCCACGTCGTTCCACAAGCGCTTGTATCAGCATTGCAACACTGCAGGGCACCTGGAAACAATTTACCTTCCTCCTGACCTTTTTTCTGATTCCACGCTTTGAGGAATAGCGAGGGCTGGCTGCTCCGAAGACGGAAAAAGCGGCTCCTCAGAGTGCTCTACAAAGGCAGGCTGATGCCCTTTAAATGGACTATTACACACAGTGTTGACATGCTCCTCAGTAAGATGAATGAAGTGTCTTTGGAGAGACAGGGCAGCTCAAATAAAAGTCTCCGTCTGAGCCACGCTGTAATTCTTAGAGGCAGCTTGGCCTTCCAAGGTCTTTTATAATAAAGGAGACATTGGGAGCATACATTATTCAACAGGCACACTCACACTTTGCATATATGTGGACGGACAGACAGACTTGTATGTAGAAAAGTGTTAGTCAGCAGTCTGGTAGATACATCTAATTCGATCATCCATGGATTTTAAGAAACCTATATCAAGTTGAGGATAAGATTAAGTCTTCAGCAACAAATGTCAGATCTCCTACCCTTGATATCTCAAATGATCAAACAAGACCAAATGGCAGTTGTGTGTTGGAAGTAGGGTTTGGTACCGAGAACCGGTGCTAATATGGCACTGGTTCCCAGACGTGCAGTACCTACCGGACCGAAACACAAGGCAGATTTCTTTTCTTCCTTTCGGTGCCTGAGCCGATTTAAATACTTTTTTTTAACAATATTTTGTAATGTTGCACGGCATACCGATACTAAAAAGGTAGCGCGGTACCCGTACATTAAAAATGATAGGTTTTAGCATATTTTTAGTATCGATACTTTATTGAAATAGCGCGGATCAGAGTGCAGTCTGATTGTTTTGTTATGTATATGTTTCTATACACACACACTTTTTTATTTTATTTATTTATATATATATATATATATATATATATATATATATATATATATATATATATATATATATATATATATATATATATATATATATATATATATATTTATTTATTATTTTTGTAGATATCTGTTATCCCTGTTATTATTTATTTAATTTTATTATTTTATTTGTGCGTTTAGTTTATTTCATTTGATGTCTGTAAGTGTGGGATGCTGCTACTATGACAAAAAAAATTCTCCTTGGAGATTAATAAAGTACTTTTCATTTCATTTTCATTCATTCATTCATTCAGTCACTGCTGCACTCCCTCTCATGTCATTTAGCTCAAGGGGGCGGGGCTACCAGCGCGAACACACGCAGCGCGCTCACAGAGTGATCGCTGGGGAGACAACATGAGAGCAGGAGCTTTTGCTGACCGTCCTCGGCTTGTTGGAACAAAGCTGTAGTCCAGTAAAGATCTCCAGTTGAGATTAATAATGACCTGTTGTCCAGTAAAGCAGCAGTTTGTTGAATCCAACAGCTTTAGTAGAGTTCTGTTGCAAACTCTCCCTATCAGGCCACCTTAAGCTGGTGTGTTCTTTTAAAAATAAATAAATAAATAGCTTGGAGTTAAAAAATTTGAAGTGTTTTGTTTGTATTTATATTCATATTATACTTTAAACAGTTAATACATTGTTCAATTTGAAGAAAAAAATGGCCTTGGCAAAAACAAAATATCGATTCAGGCACTGGTATCGGAAAAAACCCAAATGATACCCATCCCTAGTTGGAAGTGGCAGCATTCAAGAAAAAGATTGTCCAAGAAAGTAGTTTTACTCATCGTCCCAATGAAGAAAAAGGTGATCGGCTTACTGATGCATATAAGAGATGACAGGGGGGCTAATGCAAATATCCATAAAGATATTTTTCCAGTTTGTGCTGACGTGCTAATGACCATTTCAAATGATTTAAATGCTGCTTTTGAAGTTGTTTTGTTCCCACGGCAAGTGAAAACTTTCTACACCATTTTAGAGTAAAGACGTCCTATTTGTGGCAAGACATCCACGAGAGAAGGTAAAAAAATTTGAGAAAAAGTAAGGGACCCACTGATTAATATGTCAGCATCATGATCAGCCAGTCCCTTGTAGTGATTGGATATAAGACTTTAAACCAATGGGATGTCTTTGCTAGTATTTCCTTTATATAAGACAGTTTCAACCTGGATTATTTTCTTGCATTTTTGATATTCATCTTTTTGAATATTTAATATAAATACAGTCTTCCATGTTGTGATTTGGACAGTAATTGGATGACTTACAGTGTCGAGCATCTCTCTGGTATGGGCCGCCGACAAACAGAAACGCGCCCTGGACTCAATGATGGGTGTTGCTGGGAAGCCGACAACCACCGTGCCAATGTTTCTCTTCAACATCTCCCGACCAAATGCCCTTAAAAGCAACAGCAACATTAGCCACAGCCAAATGTAACTGATGATGTGATCTCTTCACCACATCTTAGATGGCACTCTTTAATGTGTGAAACTGAAATCATAAACATTTTCCACACACTCAGTCAGATTCTATTTGGAAAAGAGACAACAGTGAGAAATGTCATTCCAATTAGAGCATGGGCCTTCACGTCTTTTCCAGACGTGAAATCATTTTTGGGAGATTAGCCATCCTAATTATCCTTGATGTTGAAAGTATTGAAAATATATTAAAGGCAGGAGAATACCATACCCAATTTTGGCTGGCATATAGAGCATCATGGGCACTACAGGCGAGTCATCGTTGCCGTAGATGATGAAGCCCATTTCACGGAGTTTCCTGCGGAAGTAGGTGGTGTTCTCCGAGAGCTGTCTGAGGCGGTCAGCACCTGGACAGGAGAGATGAACAGGAGGATCAATCAACCAGGTGGCCATACGTCTCATCAAGCTTGTTTCTAAAGTAGAATTATAGATGTTACTTTACTCTGCTGCTGCCTAACACCGTGAATGAAGACTGACATTTTCTCATCCATTGGAAATATAAATAAAGTAGTTTGTTTTCTGTTGCAATCTTGGTAACCAGTATCTACAAGTTTATCACTTATTAAGACGAACACCCACATACACGCACACACAGGGGTGAGCAGGTACAACAACACTATTGTTTTGTTGTTTTCATAATTGGAAGCCTCATAAAACCTTATATGAGCTCTTGTTCAGAGGCCCGGTAAAAGAAACAGCATGTTCTTTTGCGGAGTAATCCATCATTGGGGATTTCAGCATTCTTCTCTATATTTAGCCTGCTTTTGAATTCAAGAACATGAATATCATCTGACAGCACAAGCTAGTTTAATAAAACGGATCCAAAGTGGAGCCTAAATGACTGAGCTCAGTCCAGCTCAAGTAACAAACAAAGACAATGAGTGTAGCATTCAACATGAACAACACCTATTTGCAGACAGTGCTACACCACTTGCCTTTGAAGACAACCAGGATTCTATAAGTCAATATCTGGGGGCTGAAACTAAACAGGGATCAATCCTCAAGTGTCTGTCTGATGCACACAGCAGATTCACCCTCTGAAGTCTTAGACTGAGTCTCCACAGCATCTTAACTAAACAAATAAAACACACTGCAACTTGGCAAGGGCCAACAGCAACACACGTCAGCCGGGCTGTGCTGAAAAACCAGGGAAGAATCACCCGGACTTTAAAGCACCCTGAGAAACAACAAAGTCGGACATTATATTCATCTAGACTTTGTTTTCCCCAGTCAAGGACTTCAAAGCTGTTTTTAGCACTGAGTCAGCTGGATAAAGACTGAAGCACATGATTGAACAATGCATTTCTTTCATATAGAAAGCGTCACCCGTCCTGAACCCTTATGCCCCATCTACATGTTTGATCAATGTGAGCTTCAAACAACAAATGTCCTCTCTGATGCAGGCGTATGCCGGGAACCATGAGCAGCCGTCCCTAGCTACTTGGACGCAGGAACAAACTGTTAGCAGGCAGCTCAACCATCACTTTGACTTTGTGTCAGTGTCTAAATCTTCAAAGGCCTGAATTTCAAAGAGTGATGGGTCTGCAACCAATCAGCCTGTTAGTCTCCTACAAGGAAGCTTGTCAGGCTATGTTGTAAGGTCAGCCAGTCTGGCCTTCTCTTCTCAGAAATGGGTTGGGCAGTTAAAGACATTGTGGAAAAGTCCCACTATAAAAGGTTGCTCTAGGTGGTTATTCCTGCACCTAATGATTAAATGACTAGGGAGCAAGGTAATCTGATCTTAAGTCAGTATTTTAAGGGAGGCTGCATCAATCAAGCCTTGGAAAGAGTAAAGGGGAGCCGTTTCTGCTAAAGAAACAAGACTTAGTGACCTGTTTGTGTGTGTAGGAGATGAGTCCAACTGGGTTGGACCTGCACAGACCTCTGGCCCTAAGCACCATGCTGCTTTGTACTCAGCATGAAGGCAAAGACACAAGTAAAAACTCACATCTGAAAGCTATAAAAGACAGAGGGTAGAAGAGTCAACATACCACCACATCAAGATCTAACATCAGTCTGGGCTGAATGGGACATCAGCTTTATAAATGTAACGCATTCTGAAGGATAAAGACCATGAGCAGGCTGCTGTAGGAGGACTACAGAGAGACCTTCAACTATGCAAAACCATCCTGAAGAGACACAATCAAACTGCAGGATGTACCATGCCATCATCACAATGGGTAGTGAAAAAATTAAGAATTTACAAAAATCCAAATAAACCTTATGTGATTCAGTTTTACAGAGAGAGGACACACCAACAGTCAATATAAATTTGGCAATTACACCACATCTAGAATGGGTTCACACAGAACATGAAGCACACCTGTGTTTACTTGGAAATAACTGCCAGTTGGCTGTAGATCTTAGCCTTTGCCTCCTGGCTGGGTATTACACATTTCCAAAATGAACAAGCACACTCAGCATGAAGCAAAGCTGATGAGAGTTGAATACTGTAGTAACTAACTTGTCAGCCAGTCATTTGTTACAGACTGGTGTGCAGGGATGAATTTATGCTGAAACTTAAGCTTCTACTGACATCCTTTGGTCATTGGTGGAACTGCAACTGAAATGTCAAATCAGACTGATAAATGTTGGCAAATTGTGTTAAGCCATCAACTCATATTTCTACTAGCTGTGAGTCTTTCCCACCCACAGGCTCCTGCATGTCTTTTGCAAATGGTAACTAATGTAAAAGATGATGTCCATTCCCCCTCCGTCTTTGGAACCGTGAGTGGTTACGCTGCCTTTAGTGCACTCTCTTCCCATTACACAACGCTGCTGTCGATACAGAAAGGCACTTTTGAGGAGTATAATTTTCTGGCACCTACCCAGTGTGGTCCCGTCCTCTCCCATGATGCTCTTCATCGAGCTGATTATCTGCTGGGCCACTGGAGGGGACATGGACGTAGCATACAGGGCACTGTGAGAGTGGCACCGCAGGTAGTCGATCAGTTCCTGACAAGAGAAATTATATTTAAGTCACTTTTATTTAATAATTACAATGGAGGAGTAATCCATTTATTTCGGCTAGTGTGCCAACACAGGAGACAGCTACAGGATACAGGACCCAAATTGTAAAGAGAGACAGTGTAGCATCACTGACGGATAAAACTATTAATACAATTCTGACAGACTTCTGATAGACTTTTGAAATATTACAATACAATAGTTTAGTGATTTTCTGTCAGTCATTTCTGTTATGATGTTCATCGTGTATCTGTACGCTGGCTCTCTATTTGTACATTGTTCTCAATCTAGGCCAACTAAAGCAGCATTGTTTGCATCTCTACTCTGACTGAAAATGAAAGCTTACACTGAATTAGTTCCATTCAGTAGAACGGGAAGCTACATTTCCCCATTGCTGGCAAACGATAATACCGAAACTGAATGACGCGCTTGCTGCCTCGGAAGTTGTGAAATTGCAGTCCCTAAAGAGTATGAGTAAGTGTTCCAGCTATTGTAGTATGTTACTAAGACTTTCGGCTTTCTACTCCACTGAGTGACTTCACAGCCTTAGTGTCATCTGTGCAAGAGTTCTCCAACCTGTTTGCCTCCAATGTATCCTCCAGCAGCACCGAAGCTCTTGGTAAATGTTCCCATCATGATGTCGACATCTTTGGGATTCAGGCCGAAGTAGTCCACTACTCCTTTGCCGTTAGGCCCCAGAGCCCCGATGCTGTGGGCCTCATCCAGGTACAGATACGCCTTGTAACGCTTCTTCAAAGCAACGACCTCTGGCAGACGGACGATGGACCCCTCCATACTTCAGGACAAGAAAATAATGAAAACGATAAACACACACAATTCAGAATGGTACCACGACTCCTCTATAGTAATGAAATACTTAGAACTAAAACATAAACATTGCATTTAAATGTTATGAGCTTTCTCACTTCCTTATCATTGTTCTGCCCGAAACTCCTGGATGGAGAATCCAGTAAAGTTAGACTGACAGTCGTAATCTAATCCAGAAAGCTGCTGTTATTGAGTGAGCGTGAGCACATGATCCTGTTGGCAGATGCTTCACCTTTGTTTGGTTGCACATGTGCAGGTGTTGAAGCTTTTGCTTTGAAAATCCCAGTGGAAATGAAACGTCATTAATTTTGCATTGGTACAGTGCTTAAGTAGGTTTCTCCAAGAACTCTATTGATCAACAGAATTGATTGGCTTTACAGTAAGTACACTGCAAAGAACAAGGAACATGTTATGCTGAAAGGAGAGTGGGCACACTTCCAAATAGCCATTATTATCTATATTTAAACAAAGTGATCTTAGGGAGTGCTTGCATCAAGGCTAAAAATGGTGTGTGAACTATAAATAGTTATTTCCACTTCGTCCCATCGCGAATGTCTGTGTCGTGCATGTTCTACACATTCAGCAGTGGATGTAGCATCAAGTGAGAGAAATACAGAGGATGTTCCGACATTGAATTACAATTCTGAAGTATGACTTCAGTTATAAGATGGGGACATGTTCATATCACAAAAATTGCCTTTTAGACATTATAGTGTTGCATTATAAAGTTATCGATTTACTAAGCCTGCCCGAAACCCTTATTCTGGTATTAAATCAAACACATGGAAGAATACAGTGAATTAGTTTTAGTATGAAAGTGTTTTCAAATGGCAAATGACAGTAATTAATGTGATAATGTCATGTGAAACAGCAGCGGTATAAAAACAGGGTGAAATAACAATAATAGCAGAAATAACATTTAGCTATGTTAACTTGGTCTAGTGTCATCTAATTTAGTCCAAGCAAGCATGTGTGTTTGTGTGTAGAAGTGCCCTGTACATGTGTGTGAGAGAAAGATATTGTGTGTACCTGTATATACCCTCCACCACAATGAGAATTTTCTTCCAGGGGCGGTGGGTTCTCGGCTGCCCGTGAGCGATAGCATCTCTCAGCAGCTTCTCCAAGCTTTGCATGTCTACAATATGAAGAAAGAAAAAGTTGGTTGTCTAAGTATTTATTTTGTCCCCCTTGAGTAATAGGAGAGCTTTTTTTAAACTAATGGATAAGGGTCAATATTTTATGATAGCAGCCCTTTCAAGCATTGAGAGCATTTGCTTAGCAGTCAACCCGCCCATTTCCTGTTGTTACGTGTGAACTTGGATAACAGTAAGCCAAGATCTCTGATGCTGACAACCCAAAAATATATATACGTTTAAAATCACACCACACCTATCAATCTGCAAATGTGTGGTTCAATACACTACATCACACCACAAGGTGGTAGTTAAGTAAATATAGAACTGTGGGAATAAAGTGAGAGAACACGTGTAAAGACAAATTTAAAATTGAGTGAAGTAACTTGCCGTAACTCACACCCACGTTAAATGAATTTGCTCTCCTGTTAGGTAAAGCAGATTATAGCTAAATCCTGTCTCAAATTGTTGAAAGAGCCACTGTTGCCGTTTTAATCCTGTATTCTGTGTTACTGCAGACATTGGGTGTACTCTAATTCACCATTGTATCCAACTGTTCCTGAGTAATGTGTTCATTATTAGAGGTTACCCACTGTTGTGTTTGAAGACCCGAATAGTGGAGCCAGACAAGCGGGCCCCCAGCACCAGAGAGGCGTGATTCAACTCGTCGCTCAGAACAAGACAACCCTAAGAACAAGAAGAAAAGACAATCTTTTTAAACTAATTTGGATTCTCAGAGCTGATGCTCTCAGTTCATACATCAGGACGGCAGCAATCCCTCATTAGCCAGAAAAGTCGAACCTAATTCACTGAGAAATATTTGAGTTCAACGCTTTGCTTGCGTAATTGTAATATCCAGGATTTTACATGCTGGGTTTTAGTGTTGAGCAATGTCTTTCTAGTCAAGACTCTGATCATTCCTCTTTGAGGAATACTGATCTTGAGGTCTGAGGACCAATAATCCAGGTGTGTTCAGGTTACGTTCTTCACATGAACCTTTACTACTCTGTGATGAAGTATACCTGCTGCCATGAATAGATGTACTAACATATAGTGTCCATGTATGGTTTGCACAGACTTAACCAACACTAGATGAAAACTTTAAAAATAAAAAGCCATAATACGATTTATCTCCATCTTTGTCAAAGCTTCTCATATAGTTAGATATCCACATGCACCGACAATAACCAGGATGGAAATATTTTGTTCATTATATCATAAACACAGCTGACACTTTATCCATGTCACACATCCTTTCCTCTGGTCAACGCATAAATGGCTTGTTATGAAACACAGAATTATACCAGGACATGAAGATGTGAAATATCATGCTGTGATATGGGCAGTAAAAGGTGCTAATTTAATAAAGAGTATGGACTACATTCATTAAGTGAGTAAGAGCGATAAACAACTGTTCAACAAGCATGGTTTCAATCTGCTTTGTCTCAGTATCTCGTCCATGCCTCTATGATAACACAAGCGCAGTGCTAGCTCGCTGTGCTAAAAGAAACGCCATCTGCATGTAGTTTAACTGTTAGCTTAGCGAGTTTCTGTAAGTTTATCTGCTGGCTGAGACAAAGCAGGCCTGCGGTACCTGACCGAGGTTCATCAGCAGGACCGTATGAGACTGATACTGACGGACGTCTTCTTCATTCACGCATCTTACATTTGTTTTAAGAAAAATATATGTAGTTTATAGTGACTTTGCTGTTGTAAACACCATTCTTGCCGTATAAATAAAATCTAATCCCTTTCTTCACATATTCTTTTTGGATTTAAATGCAATTATGTAGTAATGAAAAATAACCAAAAATAATATCAATAATATAAACAAACCTATAAGGAGTGTCAATAACATTAGATATAATAAATATCACAATAACCATCCCTAGCAGTGACTCAAATACTTCTTGTAAACTTCTCTCTCTCATTGTTCATGTTTTTTTTTTACTTATGTGGTTGTCAGGAAATGTGTCTTGTGACGCACAAGGTACACAAGCCTTTTAGTTCAGATATCTACTTTCTCTTAACGCCAAATTGGGGGAAGAAGAGGGCAAGGAAGGACGCAAGTAAATCTGGTACGTGTGATTTGTTGGAGTGAGAACTATGAAAGCTGTGTCTTCAAGCTGTTTTCAAAGCTTTGGCTGGATGCCAATGTGTTTTGGAACAGTCTAAACTCTTCTAACTTTTCACATTACACATGAAACACTGTTTTTCCTCAACAGAACAACTGTTAATAACACTTGCATATAGTTAAAGTATGGATACAAGGGACAATGTGACGAAAAAAAGACACACAACACGCAATTAAAAAGAAATCAACTCAAGAGGAACAGGATGTTCTTGGGAGATTTAAAACAAATCAAAGGAAGTGAATGAAATTCCATACCTTCCCGGTGAGAGCAGGAATGTTCATGGAGTTGGTTGCAAAGCCCATGCCAAAAGCCATGGATGACTCAACACCCAGGAACCTGGCAACCATGTGCTCCAGCTCCTCATGAATGTCCAGGTTCCCTGGAAACAACATCATCTCAGTTTAACTACAATGTCAACTGTCACTTTAAGAGGCACTTGCTTTCTAATAGCAAACTGTTAAGCAAACAGTGGAGTCAGCCCACTCCCCTTAAAGGTTCCCTTTACCTCAAGTAGCAGAGCTGTTTTTCTACGAGTGGGTTCCTGCTTTGTTTATCTCGTGCACGAGGACACATATACATTGCAATATGCAGTCCTAAATGTGATGTCACTTCATTCTACTTATCAACAGGCCAATATGCAAGTAAGGAAAAAAGACTGCAAGCTCAACAAAGCTAAACAAAGCAGACTTTAAGATGAACAAACCACAATTGTTTTTCTTTTGTCTCGTATGCGACTCATACCGAGTAGCTGTCAACGTCAAAAGATGGCAGCTAACTATGTGCTGAACTGAAATGAACCAGAACTTTCACAATGTTTCACTATATTTTAGTCCTTCAAAACCATTTCAGCCTGCTGCCTCCGTTATACGCCAAAAGAGCAATGGACAAAAGCGGGAACAGCTGTTCACCAGCTGAGGTCCATTTGATCTTGAATTTACTCAATTTAATGTTAAAAGCACTCATCAATGACAAATCGGCGAAGACAAATCCTGAAAGCCTCTAGAAACAGATCTTCTTGCTTTTCTTTTTGATCCTTACCCATCTCACAGCGAGAGCTTGCCACTCCAACGCCATACTTTTCTGTGGTCTCGATGTCAGCATCGGCGCAAGCCCCGGTGTTCTCAGCAAAGCCCAGGTAATTGTATGAGCCCATGTTGATGACATCTTTAACCACTCTGCCTGTGTGCCTGAGGGAGACAGAGAATTAGTACTCTGACTCTCAATAGAAAGAATTATAAATAAGATGTTATCCTTTATTATCTCAGTGCATGATAACTGGCAGTTACAATAGTGTATTGTATCAAGGGAATTCAGCTAGCATCGTTCATACCAATGAGATAATAAGGAAAGTTTTAAACATCATTCGCTGTTATCAAGGCAGTTTGCGTGTATTACTCTTTTTTTTTTTTTTTACACTGACACGAGACATTCACAATGTCCTAGAGGTAACAACAGGAAATTAAAGGAGATTAATGAAAAATAAATACACACAATTATATGCCAATCATTTCAGTTTTGTGCTGCATTGATAGCAGACTGTGTCATGTTACCTCTGTCATGAGTAGAGGGCTGTGTGTATATAGAGTATAGTTCAGTATCATGTGACACATACAAGAGCTTTCAACAGAACTATCTGAAGTATGGCTGACGTCACACTTATTATCAGAAATAGGAGGTCAGTGAACTTCCTGTTGAGCAAAGGATCAGTAGCACAGAAACACACCTTGGAGGGAATAATGACAGCTGCCCACATACAGTCACAGATCAACAAATACTCATAACCAACCACAATGCAGCAACTTACTCAAAGGTCCAATTGAAGTCGTGAGAAACGTTCTCCACAATGTCCATCTTAGCACCAGGGACACTACAGATGGGTCTGTTCCAGTTGTCTCGAATTCTCATGTACAAGTTCCTGGTGTAAAAGTTCTCAAAGTCTTGATAGAGGGGAACAAAATCCTGCATGGGGACATAAGAAAGTGTGGGTGATTTCTTATTAGAATGCGTCTGCAGCACTTCAAATTCAGTTTCAATTGAATTCAGTTTATTTTGTATAGCCCAAAATCACAAACACAAGATTTGCCTCAAAGGGTTTACAATCTGTACACATGACATTCCTGTCCCAGGACCTCACATCGGATCAGGAAAAACTCGCCCAAATAAAGATAGTAAGAACCCTTTTACAGGGAAAAAAGGGAAGAAACCTAAGGGAGAGCAACAGAGGAGGACCCCTGTGCCTAAATGGACAGATGCAATCAATGTCATGTGACCAGAATGAGCAACGTGAATGTGACAGAAACTATTCATATAATGAGGAGTAGGCATGGACCACGATCCAAATAGCCATAGTCCATGTCGGTGGAAGAGGTAGAGAGGAGGGGCATCAGCAGGGCCATTGCGACTTTGTATTCCAAATGAGATATCTTGTAGATAGCTCCGTAGCAGCCAAGGCCAACAGTCAATGATTACTGTGTTGAGCCAGGTATAATGGGTGTGAAGACTTGCAGCACTGTAACAGTTATTGTCTAGGATTAGATATCTGTAAATCTAAACATGAAACCCTTCAACGCAGTACAGTAAAAAAAAGTAAAGTTAAATATTGCAACTTGTGCTTACAAAACAAGAAGAATTTATGCAGAGTTTCTTAAAGAAAGTTCTGGTATGATTGCTCTCAATAAAGTGATTCTTTGACTGAATTAACATTGGGTTAACCTTACGTTAATTCAGGGGTCTTCTATAAAAGCTACTTTACCTTCTGCTCCTCTTTCTCTCGAGCCACGTGGCACTTCTCGATGCTCCAGTGGCGAAGGAAGTCTCGGAGGTAGCCAAAGATGGTGAGGATGCCATAGCCCATGTAGGTGAGCACAGCCACCAGCAGAGGAGTCTCCTCATATGATTCCGCAAAGGGCTTTTTGTACAGGCTGGGGTTGTGTGTGACATTTTGGTTCTGAGGGACAAAAAATAAACATGATTTGTAATACCAAGTCTCTAAAAGTTACAGATATAAAAAATGTAATTTAAAACATAATATTAAACCAAAAAGCATTTCAAACAAACCTCAGGCCAAGGCACAGATTTAGGAGTAATAATGTTGACAAAGTCATACCACTATGTTCAGGGGGGAAAAAATGGTGGTTTCTCCATTAAAAAAGGAACAGTTTATCCAAGCTCTGAGTCAGTTTATACATTAAATCTGCCCGAGTGGGCAGCCCAACAAGTTGTGATAGAAAGCAGAACACACAAATCCAGAATAAGCTGGGCACACTCGACAATAGCAAGGCTGATTTGTTCAAATTAGTCTTTCCATGGAAAGAGTTTGAAACCTAATAAAGGCTACAGTAAGTGTCTCAATTCATGGAGACCTAAACATGCCCAGGTCCCCATGGACCTGTGAGCAGAGAAATGACCAACAACCCAGGGCTCTAATTTGCTGGGTTTTATCAATAGCAATTTTTATTTAGGATTATGGGAGCATATACAATGTGGCTACACACTGTAGGAGCCTCACAAAAAATTTAAAAAGTACGAGCATAATTTGGAGCCGGACTGTGGACTGGCGGCCTACAAAAACAAAGTTAAACAAAAGATGGTGGTCACTCATTAAAGGCTCTGCCCAGCAGCTTAGCAACCAGACCTCATGTGACTAGTCATGCTTCTCCAAGAAATACCTCTGAGCCAGAGAACGGGAGAACACTACGTGTGTGTGTGTGTGTGTGTGTGTGTGTGTGTGTGTGTGTGTGTGTGTGTGTGTGTGTGTGTGTGTGTGTGTGTGTGTGTGTGTGTGTGTGTGTGTGTGTTCAAAGCCAGTTAAACAGGTCCCTTTCTCTTGAGTTAAATAAAAAAATGACTTGTATGAACAGCAGACCAGAAGCCATGGTTTAGGAACTGTCGAACAAGGAACACTGAAACACATTCACATCCAGGTACATCGTTCAAAGAGGCTGTTGCATGCTGATGCCAACCACAGCAGTTAAATACAGCTTGATTGACGTCATATTTGCTTCGTCTTTTATACATGTGGACAAACAGAGACTGAGAAGAGGTAGACCTGTGCCGTTTGTTTCAAGCTGGACAGAACAACAAGTGTCCCCGACGAGCTCCGTGAAGAAATCTGCTCTTTAATAAGTTTGTGCCGCAATTCTATAGGTCATCTTATCGTATTGCAGGCAACACATGTCTGTTTATTTGAGTCCTCTCAATTAACAATAGGAAAGCCAATTGTATTTTTACAAAGTGATTATTGATACCACCATCCCTGCTGAAAGCTGTTAGTAATTATTATAATGTATCCCTACTTCATAAAAATCCTGCTTATAACCAGTTTTTCTATTTTGTCAATATGGGAATTATGGGGAGCTTGAATAGGGGACACCACAGGAGGACATTTATTACCGGTCTGTGACTGAAACTTAGACATCCCATGAGAAGGTCTAAACGCTATACTTGTTTAAATGAGCAAACAGACAGATAACCGTCACATTGACCAGCTGATTCAGAAAAAAAAACATGGTATATACACAAGAGACACACCCTTCTTACACACCTGGTTCCTCTTGTAAACATAGGTTTACAAGAGGCGTTTATAGGTTCATCCAACTCCAATTTCAGTTGCCTCATCAAGAACCAGCAGAGCTCATGTGACAACAGTATGATACTAGGTCACTTTTTCAGTGTTGATCTCAATCCTAAGCATTAAAAACCTGCTTAAATGCAGTGGATAATTATTCGGGTTGGTCCAATCACACTGTTTAACATCATTAAAAATAATGCACATACTGGGCTAGTTCATTTGAGAGGTGTAAAAATCATCAATGGTAAAACCGTGAATTTGTTAGCCTCCTTGCTCCAAATACTGAACATAAGTAAGTTTAGCACTTTGCAGTTTCAACTGTAAATCTGACAAATATCTGAAAGCATTATCAGTAGCAGCTCTGGTTTAACTTATGGCAAAATGGATTATCATATGCATAACATGCAATTGGTTTGACAGCCAAAGAATCTGGACCTAATTATGCAAATCCACTTTATGTTGACATCAGCAGCATAATGCTTTGGAAGTCTGGGATTTGATGTTCTCTCATGAGAGCAATGCACGTCTTGCACACTATGTGCACTTTTTAGATTTATCTTGAGTGTTGAACCTAAACAACTGGGGGAAAAAACAAGTGTGTGCCATGTGTGTGTGGGTAGCTCACCTCCACTACCCACACACACATACACGCACTGTGTTTTCATTCCACTGTAGGAGGGGGCCACACCCTTCATAGTCTGGAGACATTCCTCTACCCTGAAGTGTCATGTGGAAGCAGGCCTGCTCGGCCCCCTCTCCCAGGAGACAGACAACACGGCAGGGCCCTGGTCCTCTTCACACTGGAACCAGTGTAAACAGAGACTAGTCTACACAACAGAGTGTAAGGTTACACAAGAGTCCCCACTACAACCTCCCTGATCAGGTGGCCCGTAACAATACCGTTAAACAACAAGTTCCAAACACAAAACAAGTGCAGCTTTCATTACACATACTAGCGTTGCTGCTTAAAGCTCAATTTGCAAACAGAAAATAACCAATAATGTTTATGATATTAACTTTTTAGATCGCCATAAGACGGAAAATAAATTAGAGCAACGTTACAAAATCCCCGGTGGCAACCGCTAGCTAGCTTGAAATATGCCGCACTGGGACCCACTGCTCAGGCCGCAATATAAACTATCAGCTAAAGGGATGAGCTACATTAGCTCGTTCTACAGTTTACTTGTGGCGACGCTATGACGTCATGTCGCTGTAGCGCACACTGTACGTATGTCTGCAAACACTACAGAACAAGTATATAAAGCCGCAATACAAACAGGTAAAAATCAACCAATAAGAGACGACTTAACGCGTTGTTCTTAATTCAAACTATTCCAAGACACACATTATCGAACACAACAATGTATGTTTATGGTACCCCTGTGGAACAGTTGGCGGTTGGGCCTTACCCTCTCCCTTAGGCGACGATACTTCTGTGGCTGTTGAAAGAGACAGTGGTTCTTCACGAAGCCATTTTTGCCCGATTTTCTATCATTTGAGGTCCGGTGACAGCCATCTCCGTTTTGTAACTTGTTCGCAGAGCTTTCCGTCATCTTTGTCGCCTGTCTGCGTCTGAAAAAATCTAGATATGAAGTTTCCCAACTTGTGTAACGTTAATCGTGAAGTCATGTATGAGCTGGAGGAGAAGACAGATTGAACGCCCACTATGCACTATGACCGCACGAGCCCGCCGGAAATCCACGCCCTCGAGTAGTTCCATTGGCCGATGCTATTTCTCCAGTACAAAGATCGTCTATATAAAGATGATTCATAACTTGGACCAAGGCTGTAGATAACATTGAGGACGTTACGATAATGTTTTTTGTATTTAGGTTCTTGTGGGGAATTTAAATGCTTTTCAGAGGTTAAATTCTACAAGTTTACATGTTATAAACGCTGTATATTATTTCTAAAACTCAATATGTTTAAATTGTAGTACCTGTATGTCAATTAACAATTAGGTTCACAAATTATACATCCGTTTCTGACAGCAATTGTCGTTCATTTAGGGAATTAAGAAATTGCAGAAATTATTATTTTATTTGCTGTAGGCATTATGCAAAAATAATCCAAAAATTAACTGAATAATAAGTGAATAATTAGTTGAATGATCATTCATCAATCTTAATCATAAGCACAAACAAAATCGTAGATCTTTTTGGTGAGTGGCCAAGATTTTCTGTAATTGATTGATGTTTGTGGCATGTACATGTTAAACAGTGTGAGAGCTCTTTCCTACCTCTCACTCTTTGCTAGGCGTCGCCTCTCTTCAGCGTGGGACGTTCATATGCTGAAAACCCTTAAGTCCCGCCCATGGAAATAACCCATAATAACCTTTGCTTAGGCGTCAGCCCAGTACCCTTTTCCAGTGACGCTATTTCTCACCTGGGCTGGAAGACGCAAAACAAGGGTCAAGGCTGTCTCCAAGGTGATTCCCGAAGTAACAAAAAGCAATGGAAGAACGACAAAGCCACACTGGCCAGTTTTGCCCCATGTATGCAGGTGATTAAAAGTCTACTTTGCAGTAACGGAAAATCTCTCATCTTTTCCCAAATATTTTGTGTTTAGCTATAAAGTACTTGAGAGGGTTATATGACTGTTTTAACTGTCCATTAAAGGCACTTGCATAATGACACATACACATGTGTTGTGCATCAAAATTTGCAGAAGAATCTCAGCTCTCTGTAAAATGAGTCCCCATTGTCCTAAGGCACATGTGTAATAAGATAATATGGCCCTAAAGCTGAAAAATTTAAGCTTGATTTTTGAAATTCTTGTGGACAAACTGTTTTGATACTTGACATAGGTTTACCAAAGGTCTCCTCCTTGTGGCACTGGCACCACATTGGGGCAAGCGTGTGGCATGCGTCAGCCAGGTGTCAGGACAGCGGCGAGTCAGTGGCAGGCGTCACTCAAATGCCAGCAGGAAGGCGGCAAGCGAACATCACTCGTTGAGAAGCTAACGTAAATCATTTTTTGTGATCATAGTTTATTCTTTCTTTTGTCAATTCTTAAGTGTACAAATAGATAGATAATGTGTGTCTTTTTGTACGTAATACTTACACTATGCAATACTGCTGTACTATACTGAATATCTACATTTCACTTCAATATATTTTACTAATATGCCATTATGTATCAGTCTTTTATTTTTTTTATTTTACCATATCATGTCATACGGTTATACCACATTATAAGACTTTACTTTGAGGAGACAGCACTGTTAGTCTGAGCTAAACACTGGAATCGTTTTTCCACCAGGGAAACCTGAACATGCACATATCTCTTTAGTGTGTCAGTGATTATAACCATATAACTATATAGATTCTAATGAACTGGAGAATGCACTTGTTTCTATTCGTAGATTAGATTTAAACCTTTGAATATGAATTGGATCCATGAAAATCGGATGGGAAATGTAACTCAGCAACAGTGCAAAAAGAAGTTGAACGTGTCTTGAAAACCTCCAGTGGGAGGCATCCAGGAGGCATCGTGATGAGATGCCGAATCACCTCAGCTGACTCCTTTCCACACAAGTAGTAGCGCCTCAACTCCAAGTTCCCTCCTGATGTCTGAGCTTCTTAGCGTAGGCTGAGCCCGGCCAGCCTATGGAGGAAACTCATTTTGGCCACTTGTTAGAATATGTTTTTTTTAATACAAGTTGGATACAATCTCCACTTGTCCTTTCCCAGTGCCAGTAGCTGTCAGAGAAGTGCCACGACGTGTCTGACAATTTCCATCAGTAGTCAGAGAGGTGCCACCACTAGGGGGCCAGTCGTCAGAGAGGTGCCACCACTAGGGGGCCAGCAGTCAGAGAGGTGTCATCACCAGAGGGCCAGTAGCCAGAGAGGTACCACCACTAGAGGGCCAGTAGTCAGAGAGGTACCACCACTAGAGGGCCAGTAGTCAGAGAGGTACCACCACTAGGAGGGCAGTAGTCAGAGAGGTAAAACCACTCGAGGGCCAGTAGTCAGAAAAGGTGCCACTGCTGCTGTCCTGTCACCTGGCTGACGCCTGCCACACGCTTGCCACGGACTCGCCGCTGCCAGTAATCACACTAGTTGTCTCTCCATCCGGTTCTCTTCCTGTTTGGTGAATATGGTCTGGTGAAAGGTGTCGTGCTCCTGCTATTTAAATTCCATCTATGTGAAAACATAAGTAGCAATAAATGGTTATCTGATTCTGATGTGAAGCTGCATTACAATGCTCTTTCCGCCCCCACTATTTACATATATTTGTGAATTAAAGTTTACACTTTGTTTATTTTAGGATCCCCATTTGAAGCACATAGGTGTACTTCTGGTGATCTTTTAAGAAGTATCCTCAACTTTACAGTTCCATCCTCCTACTTTAGCCTCCTAGGTGGCACTGTTGGGCCACACAAAGATTGAGCCCAGACAGACCTATCAGGGGTTAAGCAGGTGCCGGGGGTTGTAGTTCAGTGTTAAGTGGCATTGATGTTCATATAAGTGTTTCATAGGGTGTGACAGCCATGATTAAGACATTGATGATAGCATCTGATGATTTAATTTTCTAATCAATCGTCAAGCCTTTCTCTGTTGTTTCCTCTCAAGGTTGTACCCTTGAATGCGGCAGAGTGAAACATTCATCCGTCCGGCTCTTGCCAATGTGCACAAAGGCAGCTAAGCTACAATCCATTCCAAACCTGATAAAGGTGATAAGGATCAAGCTTTAATAGGATCAGAGGCAGGGTTAAAAGGAAAGAGGTGATACAGACACTGCAAGGAGCTTAAAAAAATGATTGGAGACTGACTTCAAATTAAACAATTTATATGTTTGACGTGATCACTAAAGCCTGCAGGTAATTATTGATGTTTTGGTTCTCAACTGAGCCATATGCAGTAATAACCCAACATCCAGCATGTAAAAAAACAGCGCACAGCTGGATCCAACAGTTGAAAGACATTTCACCATTAATCCAACCGGCTTTGTGAGCTTTGATACAGTGGTTGATGTAATCTCACAGGTAATAACATAATTACCCTTGTTACTACTGCTACGTCACATGGCCATGGTTATATTAACAATCACTCAACTCAAAGAGACACAGCTAGTAAGAAGAAAAAAAAGGCAGGAAATTGACTTGGAAGAAGCACAATTTAAGATCAACATGAATTGCGTAATTTCTGGGCGTCCTCGAGTCAATGTTTGATCTAACGGGTTGAAGTGAAATTCAAATTTGTTTATGCTAAGAAATCAGCATGGACTGTATTGTAGAGCTCTTTCGTAGTCTTCCGATGTTCTCACAGTATCATTCAAATGACAGAAGATTTCCTGCTCTCTGTTGCAGTTTCCCTGCTTTGATGTCATCTAATGAAATCATCAGGAGGATCAATCTCTCCTCCTGTTCCCCCGGCAGCCTAACACTGCCAGAGAGGAAGTCAAGGAAAGCAACCATTTTTCATATACTTGAGTGGCATCTAAATGTGATAGAAGATAACAAATGATGAAATTACAACAGTACAAAATTAAGTACATAAAAGACTATAAACAAGCATATTTATTGCCAGAAATGATGCTCATGTATAAACAGTGTGAGTGCAAGTCACATCCTATCAATGAGTGCTGTCTGATATTTCCTGCAGTCAACATTTTTAACAACCAGTGTTGTGTGGAGAAAGTCTAGAGGCTACTTCTTTGCGTCATCAACATTCAAGCAACATATAAAGTCTACCACCAAGGTCCCTGTCGCAGCGAATCCCAGAGCGGTACATGTGCACTCTCACCACGGTTGGGAGGGCCCTGCTGCAAGTGTGCAGCAGGTAGGCTGCTCTCTGACTGACATGACCATTAGAGATGGTTACGCCTGTCTAAGTCTCCCCAACATAATAGATTATCCACAGAGGGCGCCTCTGACGAGAGGACAGAATCTGCTCTCCGGGACTCTCATAAGGCAGCGGGACGGGCCCAGTGACAGGCAGACCATTTTCCAGTGAGTAGCAGACTCGGTCTCACGCTAGACGGCAGGTATAATAATGAGTGAATTCCGACCTAAATACGTGCAGAAGAGGAACTAATGATAAGAAAGTGAGTGAGTGACAGAAGAGAGACAGGTTGCTCAGGTGTGTGCTGCTAATGGTGAATGTCAGTTTGACAGATTCCATTTACAGACTCGCTGGTTTTGTACACTGTATCCACACTATGCATTTACAATATGAGTGAGAGTGACGGTTGCATATATAATAACTGCATAGTTTTGCCGAGGCCTGAAGGGAATCTGCAGATTGCAATGTGCTAGAAATGTTTTTAGTAGAATCCTCCTCAGCTGTCAGTCATGTTCATATATATGCATTACTTATACATCATTCTAGACTGCGTAAATATTGAATGCATGTTAAAGCAATTCATTCATCTTGAGGACAAAAACACAAGCTAAACACAACGATGACATACGACTTATAGAATTGCAGTACATGTTAGCAAACAGCTGCCTGCATCAAGAATACATGGAGCAACATCAGCTTTTATCAATTGTCATTTTTCTGTGTCCTGAAATGTCTGATAATCGCTCTCCTTTTAGCTCGGCTGTTGTCGCTATTATCTGGCTGTTTAGCTGACATGTTCTCTGACATGTTGACGAGCAAGTTGCTAACTTTAGGAGGTATGGAAGTCACCTGTTGTAACATCACTGTTTGGAGTGGGGTTAGCAGTGCCTTCATATTTCAGCAAATAGTAAGGCTTACCCTTTAGGTTCAGTCTTTTGACTCTCAAATGACTCATCTATGAATGAATAATGTCACTGGCAAAGAGGAGAACCATGTTCTATGGATGTGGGGGTGCTTCTTCAACAAAACATAAATGCTGCCTCTGGTTCAGCAGCAGCCTTTAATACTGGGAGAAATGAGCACATCTCATGGAGGGAGATAAGCTCTCTCTGGCCACCGCCTTGGACAGGTCAGCTGCAGCAGTGGGGACATCTATCACCAACCAGATTGCTTTGCTGCCACTGGAGGGAGGAAAGAGCCAGAAACATCGCAAATGGCATCACAAAACAAACCGAGCTTTACTCGTCAAGTCAGCAACAACTCACTGTTGTTTATTATTTCTGGGTTTGTTACCGTGTGGAGCCAAGATAAGAAGCTATCCATCATGGCCTCTGTCTGCGACCTGAGGATTCCATTGTAGCCCAACAATATGCTCACCGTTTACATCCAACAGCACACAAAAGCAATGCCAAGGAACCAATTTCCTCTTACCTTCACGAATGAGAATGCCATTCATCTTCCCCTGTGCACATCCATAAAAAGGCAGACACGAGCTGTGAGGAGACCCGTTATCAAGCTGTTGTCAGCATTACGGGCTGAGGGGAGCATCTCTTCTGTTGTGTTGAGATAGGAACCAAGCTGGATTTAAACAATTTAATTTAGTGTTGACTTTTGCATTTTTTAAAATTAATTGTGTCTATCACGAGGACTTTATCCAGGTCCCCACCCCTCACACACCACATACAACAGTAATGTTATTCCCCTCATGAGTCCGTTACGCTATGCTTACACATGCCAGAAGGATTTCTTCACACCGACACTCATAGCGGGCCTCACAAGACTCCCTGCTGTCCTCAGATCACATGCCACTGGTGGCAGCATTTGTTTATTCAACATGTATTAGTGCACAGGGGGAGGACATACGGTTTCTCATCGTCACAAAGCAGATGACATTATGGCAAGCATTGAATTGTAAATGATCATGACAGAAAATAAATGTTTTTTAAAAATGATATATCAAGTAGAATTAGAGGAGTGGGAGGACCTCTGGGTAGGTATGAAAAATAGATAAGCTTGTCAATACTGTTAAATCGGAGTCCCTTTTCTACACAGAGACATGCAGGTGTGTTGTGATGGGTTCCTCATGAGAAGAGCTTTTTGAGCATTTCAGCGTTTCATTACGCAGATTCAGGTCAATGTTAAATTAGTATTGTAGTTTTTCACAAAATGGACCTGACTAGTGTTCAAATGGCGATTCCAGCCAAGATGAGCAGAAAACATCTTTGCATTGTTTGAAGCCGGGAACAGTGCTGCTTGACTTAGACACTCAGGTTTAACCACCAGTAACCATCGGTGTGGTCAAACCCACCAGAACTGAAATGCAATTTTTTTGCTTTAAAATTAGGCAAGAGATGACAATGGCCGTTTTCACATAGCCATTCATCAGAATCAATATACCATGGCCTCTACTCGCTATAAAATGTGTAGTATAATAATGTGGTTGATTGTCACTTAAATCCCCATTGACATCCCATAAACAAGCCGGACTTAAGTATTTAATTTGTAATGAACATAACCATTATTTCATTTGGCTTGGAATCCTTCTTGTTATCAGTATTCTTGACAAGTTCTAAGGCTATCAGTTATGATGCCAGCACAAGACCAGCAATATAACATAACATGCCAGCCAAGAACACTGCAATAATGGAAGCCATTGAAGAAAACATAAATCATGTGCATAGAACAACCGTCTGAGCCGTAGTCAGGCAGGAGTGAAAGTTGGCACTGTGCAGAGATTTGGGAGTTCGCTGAGCTGTGTCATGCCCTGTTGATTATTTTCCCGAGCAGGGGAAAATAAAACTGTCAGACTGCATGAATCATAATTAATTGTAATTAATGGAACCAGTTTTGTTCTAATCAGCGCATAAATCGCAGAGCCCATTTCTGGTAAAATGTCAAACTCACACTTTGTAATAGATGGCTTCTCCAAATACATTTAATCATCTATGTAAATGGAACGCATTACTCAGAAAGTGATTAAAATAAAGGAAATCCACTACGAGAAAACTAAAATAATTACACAACCAATGGACACAACTAATTCCCACTAAGCTGTAAAGTTTAGTTTAAGCAGCTGTGAACTGGACTGAAAGAAATGAGAAACCCCCAAGTGTCATTTCTAAAATACCAAACACAATTGTTTACTGAATAAGAAACACAGAGGGGGGGCAATTGTACATTGTATGACATTTTTTTCATTGGCAGTAATGTACAAGAATTATAAAGTTGGTTTGCTTCACAACTTACAGATGACTTCATACTGCTGTACATATCTACCCTCCAATACCAGCTTTAACGGGGCTTATTAATACACCAGAGGTTAAAATAAAACAGTAGACAAAACCTCAAGAGGGGTAGGGGGAGAGGGGGACAAAACATGAATATGAACAGGTCCTGTTGAGTTTACGCTGCAATGTTTTAAAAAAAAGAAGAAAAAAAAAAGAAATCTACATATTTCCGGGGCCAAAATATCACAAACTAAATCTGAAATGACTTTGCTGGACAGAGATGTTTTCAGATGCAAAGGCTGATCTTACACATACAGCAGCTATCACTTTAGCTCCACTTGCGCTTTATGTAATGCGTTTAATGGTGTCACATAGAGCATAAATCTATTACCGTCGCTCACACTGAAAGAACTCAAATCTGACAGATCATTCCTGATAGAGACTCACAGATAGAGATATTAAAACACCTCTCAGCCTTTGAGAGGGAGCAGACCACCTCCCCAACCTCCAACACGCGAACAGCTGCCGTCCATGGACTCTCACTCCTTCCTGCGTTTCTTGTCATGGTAGTCGTCCTTTGAGCGGCTGCTGGTGGACGGTCTCTTGGAGCCGCCGTGCTGCTTGGCCTCCTCCAAGAACTTGTCCAGACCGAAGGGATCCTCCTCAAACTGGACTGGCCCTTCCCGCCTCTGCCCGTGGTCGGCACCTGAGAACTCTTTGTCTGGAACAAACCTGACAAGGAAAAAAGGAAAAGATTATTACAGGGTGCCACAAAGTCAAGCTTATCTCACTGAGTTGCCATTAAACTGTGCTACATGACAATCTTAACGGTTGCTTGTTTTTTGTTCTGTAGTTGTCCTCAAAGAAGGAGGACACCGTTTTTAAACTACAAGCTAATAGCTAGCAAGTTGCTTCTTGTTCAATCAAATTGTCTATGAGAAGAAATAAAGGATTCTTCTGTGGAACATACGTTCATATGTCAAAGATGTTCGATGTTTTGCACAATAGTGCAGTCAGCCAAACATTCCCAGAGCACACGACAAGCTGGTGACCAAACACACGGCCAGGCCAGGCCATGCTTGGCTAGTAGAGTGTGGCACTGCTGCTCTAAGGACAAGGGCTCGTGCTGGGACATCATGTGGCTGCCTACCTCGTGCTTCAGATGAAGCCAGCTTCAACTTTAATTGATGCAAGCCTTTATTGTTATGTTGTACAATTATACACAAGGTTCAAACTTCAGCAGTTTTTTTCATTGCCCGATGAGTATAAAACATTTCCTCTTGGGGATTAATAAAGTGCATATCTATCTATAACTTGATTTAAAAAAAATAATTTAAAAAAAACAGTTTACAAACCAGCGGCCAAGTCTGGGATAGACTATTTTGCCATATTCCAAGAATGTTATTTCCTAAATTAATTTTTTTAAATCAACTGTTCTCTCTGTGGGAAGAGAGAACAGGTTATTAAGTTATGCAATTAAGTCAAAGAAAAATGTTTTCCTTATTGACATGCATGAAGTTACTTTCAACTCTATTCAGATTATGCATTATGTAAGCAAAGCTCTGTTACATGAACTTCATATTAAACTGCTGTGAAGTTATTACTAACCTTTGGAGGTGCTTAAATTCACATTACACTTATTAACACCAGATCTGAAAGTGTAGTTTTAGAGGTTCACATCCCCCCCATTAAAATGCAGGAATGCACAAGGTTTCCAAAAACTAAATACATTGTGAGCACAAACCTTTTCTTGTGTATTCCAGAATCAACCTGACGTTATACTTTTTATACGCCAGTGATTCAGACAAGTTGTCTCTCTGATCAGTGATGTTTTGTTTTCTCCTACCTGGCTGAGAACAGTAACCATCTATTCTATAATTACTTCTTTTACAGTTTTATACTGTACTTATATTACTATTCATACTGTTCCTGCAGTTGAACAACTGTAAAGTAACTCATTTCCTCTTCAAGCTCAATAACGTCTTTAAATCCGATTCGAAAAATATAAATTTTTAAAAAGCTAAATCAGTCAAATAAATGCATATACGTGATTGAAGCTTTAATGAATTCAAATCTAGTGAAAAGTACCTGTTCTTGTTCATTAGTGTGTCAAAGTCATCCGTGTAGGCGTCTTTGTCTATGTTCTTGCTGGGTCGGTAGATGTGAGAGGCCATGTCTCTGCCGCCGCGGAACGGCTGGTCGAACACGTTGAAGCCCTCATCACTGGCAAAACCACTATCCATACCCTGGGAGAGAAGAAAAGTGGCTTTTAGAAAGACATGCCAGAGCACATAAAGGCATTAAACCTATTTAGGTCCATGCCCCTCCTCCCCCATCCCTCCTCTTTTGAACACAACATTAGACTTCTTGTCTTTGATTATCAAAATACTCACTTAAATATTGTAAAAACACGATCATCTATCAAGTTTGTTCTGTGACTGAGGATACGAATGCGGCCCCTATCCAGCAAAACACCAACGATTGCCACTTCAGTCCAATACTGAAGGTGAAACCTTTTTTTTTTGTTACACTGGAACAGACAGGGCCATAACTCTCTATTTTGCAAAGGTTTCTTTTATGTTGCAGAGCTTGGTATTTACTCTTGTACATGTTGAGATTGTTCAGTGAAAACAAAATCATTGATGAATGTTATATTTGTAACCTTGCTCTGATTCAAGAGCCGCTGGTCATACTGGGCCTCGCCGGCAAAGCGAGGGTTGGGAACGCCCAGAGCGATGAGCTCGCTAATGTCCCGGTCCTGGTCCCTCTGCAGCTTTGACCTGGGACAGAGAAAAAAGGTCTGACATTCAGCTCAGTCAAGGCAAAAACTACTGACACAGAAAATAATGACAATTAATAATATTACGTTCTAACGGAAAATAAAATGTAGTATAATATATAATAAAATATTTAGAAATGTATCTATGTTCTGTGGACTCCAGCATCTTGACTGTCCTTCAGCAAACATCTCAAAGTTAAATTTGGAAATAACAAGGTTTCAGCTTTCTGACAGCTGGAATTGTGATTGTAATGAGCGCTCCTCTGAATTTCACTTCCTCAACTCCTCCCGGGACACACAACTCCATCAATTGGCAATCTGACAGTAAACACACACACAAACAGTCTGTGGATCACTGCAGATAGGGACTACTGACTCCATTGGATCCGACTGCGTCTGTTCAGTATTACTGCTGGCCTCATTAATAATTCAGCAGTGTGTGTGTGTGTGTACACACAGAGAGGAGTGAGTGAGTACACATGCGGTGCGTTTAAAGTGCGTGTCCAGCACCTCTTATCAGGAGCAGCCCTGGAAATGTTCCTGTCGTGCTGTCTCTCTTTCCTTCTGTCATGGCGGATCTCGTCACGCTCCCTGACCTCACTGTCTTCGCCACCTGCCGCGTGAGATTGTGGGAGGGAGGGGATGGATGGAAAGAGGGAGAAGGGGGTGCAAAGAAACAATGAAGATTGAACGTTGTTTTTTTTTTACAAATAAAACCACATGAGAGAATTGGAAAAAAAGATGACGTGAAATGGTGCGTGAAAAGAAAGAGGCAGAGCAAGGGATTGATACACAGCAGGAGAGGGACTATGAGGTGAAGAGAAACTTGTCAGTGGTCAGTAAACCCCACAGCTGACAGATATTGGAATGCATACCACAATTGTAAACACAGACTGTGCAATCTGATTCAATGGAATAATCTTTATTCACATGCTCATTTAAAAAGCATGTGCTAAAACACAGCGGCAGGCCGTGAAAATGGTCACTACGCCAGCTGTTGCGTTTAACAGCTGATCGCGCGTCATCTTGAGGACTTACCTTTGTCCCCATGACTTTTGATGCCTGCCCTGCGGTCTCTGGCCATTTGGGCCAATTCCCTCAGTTTCTCCTCCTTTTTTTCCTTCTCTTTCTGGGCCATCTTCTTCTCTACCTGGGCTCTCATCTCCACTGCCTCTCTGGCCTACGGAAAGAAAAAAGGAACAATATCTGCATTTTAATATGCAATTCAAATATGGGTAAAAAGGTAATGCAACAATTCTGAAGCACATATTGATCAGGGACAATCGGGGAGTACCTTTCTATCGGCAATGTAGAGCGCCTCGGCCAGCTTGGCAAAGTTTTCATTGATGTGAACAGTTTGCAGCCCCCTCCCATCAGCAGCCAGACGTTTGTCAAGAGGAATGGTGTAGCCCTGAAAGACATCAAGCACACAAAGAGAAACAAATGAGCAGAGCGGACAAAAGGAAGTGGGGCAATGAAACTGGAGTTACCATGTAAAGCTCACAAGTCCTAAAAACATTTATGCAATGCAACAACACTAAACAATCAATAAGCCTGGAAAATAGTATCACATGGCTGCTTGAACTACTCACAAGGTGTTTGACATTTAGAAATAAAAATATGGTGTCACATTACCTTGGCGTTTTTCCAGTTGGAGATGCATGGAGGAATCTTCCATTCCTGCTGCTCTTTGACTGTCATCTACAAAGGGAGAAGAACCGTCAAACACAACAGCTTTTGGACTATTTAAGCAAATTAATTTACATTTTTCAATATAGCACAAAGGCACCGTGAAGCACATTTCAGCCAATTGTACCTTTCTGCTTGGCGAATGCATGACAGGGGCGGGAGGAGAAGGAGGTCCTCGGGGAATCTTCTTGTTGATCCTGAAACATACAATTAGCATATTTCTTCAGCATTTGTGTCAGACCGACGGTCAAAAGTACCATTACAACAAATGATGTGCCGTCAAGTTCGATACAACCCCAACAAAGGCGGAGCAACAGAAACCCATAGGTGGGTCCTCCAGCTCAGCCATTTTAATTGTGCTCACCTTGGCGAGACTGACTCCACCCCAATCAGCTTTTTGTATTAACCTCAAACATATGTCGCTAATGGCGTACAGCTAAAAGTTTCTAGATGGAACTCAAGCGTGTTAACTTTGATTCCATATTACATGCATCATTCTACATACAGTGTATTCTGCTTGCATCTTACCATGACATTCCAGCACATAAACACAAATCGTTACAGCTGTACCAACTACCCTGTGTTGGACACGTTTACTCACTTGAAACGTGGTGGTTCCATCGGATCTTTCTGCATTTCCACCATGCGGATCACCCTCTGTTTGGCCCCAGAGTTAAAAGCAACTCCCTGTTGGGACGGGGTGTATCTGTGGGAGACACAAGGAGCAAGAAATGCGTCACAATACATAGAACATTTAACTTCACACAAACATGATTGAGAGTCTGCCTCATTACTATCTTCCTTCCTACATGATGTCAGTTTAGCATGATTTGAAAGCACAATCCTACCGTCGCTATTTACTTTGTGTTCTAAAATGTTGTTCAGCTGACCTGCTTGTCATCGGCTAAATAACAGAGCTAGCACCATTGCAACAACAAAATACTTAATGAGACATGTAGGCCTGTAATACTGCAATTCATTCCCATTACTATGTTAACATAATAATGGGACATCTGTAACATCTGTAAGTAACATCTGTTAAGTGTTACTCTGACAACAAATTTCCCCTTGGGGATTAATAAATTATCTATCTATCTCCATGTATCTATCATAATGTGTTCAAAAAAGTCCTGTAAAATGTAGGTTTTGGTAAGAAACTAAATACATTGGTTTGATAAAGATGTTTTCATAGCAAAATAAATAGATATTAAAGATAATATGACTTGTTTAACTTCCTAACACTTGCTCAATTTTCTTATAGTTTGAATTGAGTTTGTAATTAACATACGCAACTACAAAGTAAAATGATAAACTTCATAACTGTTGACTTTATTTTGTCCAATTGTTAATGGGTCTACATATTAATTATCGGGCAAGTACGTTTGACTATCTGGCAAGTACAAGATTGCAGCCGTTTGATGTCCAGCCCGAATTCAATACATACCTGATGTACTGGGCAGGAGCTTGTTTGTCTGCAGCTCTTACAGGCATGGCAGCAGCAATCTTTTGAGACACCTGCTTGTCCAGGGCACTGCGAGTCTTCTCCGTGAGCTGCACAGAACACACAATGACGACCACATTTAGACTGATTATCAGATTTACCTAATTTCAACTCAGTAAAGTAAATCTAAAATGGTCAAAAGCAGTTAATTTTTAATAACGTAAAAATACAATATGATCTTTGAGTAGTCAAGTATACAATCTCATGAAGAACTTTATCTAATGGTAACCTGCTTGTAATTTAGTTTTTCCATAAATAAACAATGCTTACCTCTTTTATAGCCTCCTCATCCGGCTTCTGTAGTTCTGGAGTGTCGTCATTAAGAACTTCTTTTGGTAGAAGGTCAGTGTACTTACTGAAGATCACCTGAACAAAAAAGAAATGACAGGAAATGACTACAAATCACTAACTAATGAAGCAAACTAAAACACATGAACCATAGCAATGGTTCATGTCATTTGACAATGTGCATCATGGTACAGTGTGTGTTTATTCTGGGAATGACAAAATGTTGCATTAGGATAATGTTAATATACGTGAATAATAGCAGTAAAAATGCAAAAAGTCCTCACGGCGACTAGTCAGCCTTTCTAGCTTTGTTCTGTAAACTCGCACTAATGGGACCGTGGTTAATTGGTTTATAGCCGAAAGCAACTTTTTACTTCTGTTAATTGCATTTATACGTCCAAAAGCCTGCTGAACAAAACATGCAAGTTTTATAAACTTTTGTTTGCCACAAAGTTAATTTTAATGTGTGTCCACTCAATGACCTAAACTACTTCAAGCCTAACCCTAAACCTTCAAGCAGTATTATACCAAACTTGAAGTTTAATCTATGCTTGATATTTAATGATAGTTGGATTAAGTGGGTACGGCTGACCAACCATCTCGACCAAATGCAACCCAATCTCCCCAGGGGAGCCGAGACGGGAGCTAAGCTAACATGACTAAGACCTAGGCTACTACATTACCCAGCCTACTCCTGGCTGTCTGATGTTAGGGTAACAGTAAATGGTCCTTGAATCCTATCCTTGATACATTTTTCATTTGCCTGTATACCTTATCCTTGTTCTGTCCTTGTCTGGCGATGGCGTCATATTTGATCTTTCCTTCTGCATCAACCTGTACAGCCAGGGCATTGGATGTCTTCTTCTTCCTTCCCATCTCCAGAGGAAACTGGGCAACGTGGATCTCTGGGAAAGCTCCTCCATCTCCGAAGTCCTACAGAAACAGACATTTACTTAGACAATGGACTTAGTTTCTAACGGTCTTGCACAGCTCTATGACAGATGCTCCTCTACATTTAGTTACCATGCAGGTGTGGGGGACCTGTACAAATACCCCCAGCACCAAACAGCATTGAACAAATCTCCGAACAATGTAATGAATACTGAGGAAATACTGGAAACTGATTTACATCAAGTGAGCGAGGCACCCAGCCTTTTCTGTGTTCATACGGAGGAGGCTCCTTGCGGGACGAAACCAGGGCGGTGGAGTAAGACTTCTGGGCTCGGAGCTTCTCTTCTGCCTCCAGCTGGTCCTGAGACAGCTGGGTCGGCGCCGGTAAAAAGCTGAACACACAATAAGAAATGTTTGTTCGAATATAGTACAGTAACGTCATATAAACTGTTGTAAAGTTAATTAGCTAAACCATAGCTTCGTAAGCTAATAGTGGCACCGGGTAACGTTCTACTTACTTTCGGCGTTAAAATAATCTAGCTAGGTTAGCAAACAGCCAGGCAATACATTGTTACAATCTCAATTAACCATCTCCATTAACCATACTGAAGCATGTAGCATCACATCACTAGTTGATGAACCCGTGTTTATACAGGCTGCGTGCTGTTACGCTAGCTAGCTAATGCTAGCTTACGGCATCCCATTTTAGCAAGCTAACGTTAGCTTCGGTAAAAACAAGGAAACGATAGCACGCAAACTAAAAACATCATTGTAAAAATATTAACGGCATCATAAACACCGCATGAAGTTAAGTGGAAAGAACATTTGATACAGTTATGTAAAATTAAAACTCCGAAGGCCTGGACGCGGTACTCACCTTGTTAGAGACATTTCTCCCTTTCTTCCTTAGCAATGAACTGGGCATGCGCAGTGCTTCCGTAGAAATGGACAGCACAAATGAACGTGTCTATGGTTCATTATGTAGGCTATGTTAGAAAGATATTTGTCTTTTTGGCATGACGTTCTATTTAGTTTTAACTTTTAATTACGTTGGAGAGAATACAGTAGACATTTCTTCACCCTGTTCTATAATATATTATTTGTCGTTTTGGGGATTTTCTTTCCTTCTTCTTTCATTGTGTCTTCTAAATGCAGGACTCCAATGAGCTCGGACAAATCTGTTGCTGTGTCCGGCATGTCGGAGGTCATAGACACTTTGAGGGGTCTTGATCATTAATACATTTATGTTTGTGTGTGTTGTAAAATAAATGCAGTTTGCGGGAGCATTTCAAAGTTTAATAAAAGTTTAATGAAACCCAGAACCTGACTTTGATCTGTTTATTAAAACTTAAAACTTATATTGTTTCTCTCATAAAGTTATTGCAGAACTTAATTGTGCTTTTCATTTGTGCAGTGTCTTTTTGTAACCTACACTGAAATAATTCAATGTAATTTAACAAGGAAGCTGCAATAATAAGGATTAGTACTACATAATAGTTTAGAAATTACTCTGAAATTTAGATGGAAAGGAGCTGATTGGCCGCTCTGAAACCCTTATTACCATGATGCCAAAAGGCAGCAAACACAGGTAGAAAACTTTTCTAATTCATTGAAAGTAAAAAAATGTAACAAAAAAAAAAAGTGACAGTATTTGTATGTTATGTTGTGAGCAGTATCCTATCAGAATCAGAATCAGAACCATTTATCGCCAAGTGAGTTTGCACAAACAAGGAATTTGTCCTGGCAGAAGGTGCTCAACATTTAACAACAACAATAACAATGAACATATTAACTATAAAATAAAATTAAAAATTGATATATATATATATATATATATATATATATATATATATATATATATATATATATATATATATAGATAGATAGATAGATAGATAGATAGATAGATAGATAGATAATACAAAATGAAGGTATAAAAATTTAGATAAAAACAAGTAAGTAAATAAGTTAAGATGCAACAAGTAAAAAAAAAATGATAATAATAATAATAAGTAAAGTAAAGACTTTGCTCTGACCTCAAGCTTTAATGCTCTAACCTCAGGGTTCTATATTCGGACCTCAGGGTTCTCTGACCTAAGGGTTCTATGCTCTGACCTCAGGGTCCTATGCCCTGACCTCAAGATTCTATGCTCCGGCCTGAGGGTTCTATGCTCTGATCTTAAGGTTCTATGCTCTCATCTTTTATTCATATGGTAGTCATCTAATATGTGCATTGTGGATGAAATCTAACACATCTATAGCATATGGTGTGTGTAATGTATCGGTGAATGGAAAGGTGGAAGAATCTCCTCATTGCTGACATTAGTAATGCAGTAGTCACAATGACAGGGTTTTTGTGCACAAATAGCATCTATGTGAACACTTCTTTCTCTATACAGATTTCACTTGTGTGCAACAGGCTTCTGTGCTTTGAACTTATGTTGTTCACTAAGTTTTTGGGTCACACCCACAGGGAATTTCTCACGACTGTCATGAGCTAACTCTGTGCAGTCTCAATTCAGCATTGTTACTGCAATTAGCTGCAATTTGTCACTGGAATTTATGTCATGTTAGCTAGCCAGAGCCAATGGGGAAGCTCCATCTTTGAGGCAATATTATCAGAAAACACTCCATAAGCTTTCATTGATATGCAGATGATACTCATTTATATCAATTGATGAAGCCAGATGAAACCAACCAGGTCGCTAAACTTCAAGTGTCTCTTAAATACATAAAAACCTGGATGACCTGCAACTTCCTGATGTTAAACTCAGACAAAACAGAAGTTATTTCACTTAGCCCAGAACATCTCAGAAATCAATAATCTGCTGAAATTGTTTCTCTTGATGGCATTGCTTTGGCATCAAGCACCACTGTAAGGAATTTCAGAGTTATCTTTGATCAGGACTTGTCCTTTAACTCCCGCGTAAAACAAATCTCAAGGACTGCCTTTTTATCTATGTAAGATTTAAGAAATCAGGCACATCTAAAAAAAATTGGTTCACGCATTAGTTACTTATAGACTGGATTTGTGTAACTCTTCATTATCAGGTTGCTCTGGTAAGTCTCTTGTGTCTCTCCAGTTGATCCAGAATGCTGCAGCTCGTGTACTAACAACAACTAAGAAAATAGATCACATTACCCCTGTGTTAGCTGCTCTGCACTGGCTTCCTGAAATCAAGAATCACAAATCCTTCTCCTCACCTACAAAGCCTTAATTGGTGATGCACCATTATATCTTAAGTGAGCTTATAGTACTGTATTACCCCCACTAAAGTGCTGCGCTCACTGAATGCAGGGCTACTTGTGGTTCCCTCCTGCTTCCCCCTGCCTCCTGCCCCCTACCCTGGGCCTTGTCTCCCGCCTCCTGCCATGACAGCCCTGCTGATGCCCTCCCCTCTCTATCGCCTTCTGAAATGAATCGTGGTTATCTGGATCGTGGTTAGCTGATCGTGGCTAGCTGGATCGTGGTCCATGCCTACTACTCATTATATGAATCATTTCTGTCATATTCATGTAATATGCTGTAACTCTGTAACGTTGTTCATTCTGCACATATACAATCTATTGCTTCTGTGTATCCAGGGAGAGGAATCCTCCTCTGTTGCTTTCCTGAGGGTTTCTTTCATTTTTGTCCCGTGGAAGGTTTTTATCAGTTTTTTGGGGAGTTTTTCCTGATTCAATGTGAGGCCCTGGAACAGGGATGTCATATTTGTACAGATTGTAAAGCCCTCTGAGGATAATTTGTAAATTGTGATTCTCGGCTACACAAAATAAACAAAGTTGAATTGGTGTTATTAGAAAATGCGAAAATCAGTGTCACAGACAATTCACCTCTGAACAGTAGTTTTTGCTGGTGTCTTGCAAGTTGCTTTACTTTAAAATACTGACAACATATCAGATATCCTGACATTGTAGCTATGAGGTTTTTTTTCCTCCGTGCTGCTGCACACACCCGCGACACTCGTCTGCTATCGCTCCAAGTTCTTTCTCACTGTAGATTTTAGTTTTTAAACTAAGGACATTGATGAATGCTGACTATTCTCAGTGTGACTAAAAAGCACTCGTTTGATTCCAGTCCCACACACTGGGGTTACTCAGGTGGTACAAACAGTGGTTTGATTGTTCTGCGTGGTTAACTGATTCTACCTGTGTTCTACATACAGAGAAATGAAGAAGCATAAGCAGGAAGGGCAGCCAACATTATCCTGTGTTAAACGGCCTGAAGGAAACCCTCAAGCTGTTCTAGTCTCAGTTGCCATAAAGGCCTACGATATGTTTCACTTGAGGCTACTAAACAGAGGGAGAACATAAATGCTTGCAAAATGGGGATTGTCATGGAATAGGAGAATTATGTTATGTTACCACAACAGCCCCTGCTGTTATGATGAATGTGATGAACATCGTGACTCTCCTGCAATTATCGTGAGCAATATAAGTTACATCAATGTTGCCAATGAGTGGTACTAGTTGGTCTTTGCCTTTTGCTGTTTCTGACTCACTCACTTTCTCTCCTTTCTTGCATTCACTGCTAATGCTTTTATCTGTGTGTCTGCATCTTTTCCATCTCACTATCTCCTTTGTCTCTGTTCTCCTCCAATCTTTCTTCCTTTTGCTCCATCGTGTTTTTCAGAGGAGGATGAAGAGGGGTAGTCTGTCAGTCTCTCAGCAGAGATGTCGTTTATTTATGTGACACAGGGTAAAAGGACACGTCAAAGGAGATTAATCACTGGGCAGTGGCACGGGACAAGAAAGCTTTTAATAAACCTAATCATCTAGTTGCATTTGGCATTGAGGAGCTCCATACCGTTCTGCCTGCCACTACCTGGAATTGTTGCAGGGTGACCGATGGAGCGGCCGTCGTTTCACCACTCAACTGAAATCACCCTCGAGGGGGCTTGTAAACAGCGCTCATGATTTTTTAGTGTTAGCTTGAGAATGATGGGAGACGTTATAATTCAGTTATTTAGAAAACTTATATCAATGGTCGTATCCCTTGAAAAGCAGGTTTATTGATTCATTAATATAAATTCCCAATGGGATGTTTTGAATGAATTATATGTGAGAAAAGTCTTTGGAGAGAGATTTACAAATCAAAGACAAAGGCTAATTCTCTTTTGACTAAGGAGCAGTTTAGTGGAATGTACTTATCAGCAAAGACAGATCAAACTGGAGGAGAGCAAACTGATCTGACATAAGCAATCATCATTCACCATTTAAAGTGATTTTTACAGCTTGACACTCATAATCACAGGCTAGGACTGGGTTGCACTAGATATTCATAGCCCTTTATCGTGCAGCTAACAGTATATGGTCATTTTCCTCACAAAGTATTTGAATAAGTGCCCTATAAATGGTTAAATTTCTTCTGGAGGCTACAGGTAAAGTTCTTTATAACCACTAAATAATTTAATAAATCTGGATATTAAAACTTGTGAATGTGTAAATCGATTTGTAGGAAACATTGTGTTGTGCAATCAAAAATAAATCAAAACAGGAAGTCACTGCAGTATCACAAGCTTTACTCATTTTTAAACAGATGCTATATTTAAATTGACTGCTAATCCTTTGCAAATGTAGGTATTATTTTGCCTGCTGTATTTGTATCTGCATATATATGTGGAAAGATTCTGAGTTAGGATTTGTGTGAGTGGGGAAACATCCCATTATGCTGGCTGCCATTTTTGGGATAATGATGTGTTTTGAGATATGCTCTGTTATTTGTGCCACTTAAATGTGCAGTGTGTGGGACTTGGCAGCATCCAGCAGTGAAAACACAAAAAAGAGATGAGCCCTATCTGGGAGCCAGTATTTGGTTTGTCCGTTCTGTGCTTCTGTGTAACATTAAGGACCCTGTAAAGAGGATCCGCTCCCTTTGTAGACTTGAAGGGAAAAGGTATAGCAAAAACATAATGATTTGTATTATTGAAGAAAACATACTTATAAATATTACATTCGATCTTTGCTAATGGAGCCCTCCTGAATAACACACACTGGCACTTTAAAATCCAAGTTGACATCATTTATAAACAGCTTTCTATCACGTGTCAAATCAGAAATACGCACTATATAGTTATTAGGATTATTATTGTGGGTCAACTGTGTCTCAGTCATAGAGCGGGGTCATAGTTCAAAGGATTGGCGGTTTGATCCCCTAACCCTTCCATGCCAATGGGTCCTTGGGCAAGACACTTGACCACCAATTTCCCCTGCAGTTTGTTCTCGTGGTGTGTGGCGCTTAGAGGTAGATAGTCCTGATGGGCAGGTGGTACATGCATGGTCGGCCTTCCCATCAGTATACAAATAGGTGGAAATGGGTCAACGATGACATGTAGATGATTTACCCATTCATACACTGATGGGAAAAAACACTTTAAATGGTCAGAAGAATAGAAACAAGTACAAGTACATTCCATCCTTTCAAGCTGGCAAGCTAACATCCGCTTGTCAGTTGGTTCAATTAGCCCAGACAGTAACCTCCAGTTAAGAAAAGGGGAGCCAATGTGGAAGTGCCTTACACTTGCATTCTTCCTGCTGGCCAGAGGGGGGAGACTCCTCATGTCTGATTATACTACCACTACTACTACTACTACTACTACTACTACTACTACTACTACTTCTCTATCGATTTATACCCTCAGTAAACATGGTAAACATTAGTTTTTGGTCTCAATCTCTAGTTTCAAGACTTATTCAATAAAGTGTAATGTTCATTTAGTAAATTATTATAATTTAGAGTCAAACAGACCATAAAGCAGGGTATGCTTTGGGGCAGGGCTCCCTTGTGATTGACAGGTCACTACCATGGAGTTGTCCGGTGTGGCAGTGTTTGGTTGTACTTAGTTTTTCCCGCTTGTATCACTTCTGGTTGGAAGAAAAGAAGATAGCAATAGCCAAAATGCTTAGCATAGTGCTCAAACCAATGGGTGGCAACATGGTGACTACATACACTTCTTACAGTCTATGAGTATAGCGATGCAACAGTTACACCTGACAGTTAGACGTAAATATTAAGGAACAAATATAAATCTCCATAGAAGACTGATGTTGTATGTATGTTTAGGCCGGCCCTTGTAAAGTTGTGTTCATTAACAATGTATCCAACGACAAGTAGAGCAGGGAAAGCTTGTTAGGGTTTAACCTCCCGATTTTGTTATTTCTTACTCAAAGTTGTCTGTGTTGTCCAACCTCAACCTATTGTACATTATGCCATGTGTCTGCTTGCCTCTGGTTGACTGTAAATCCTGTGTTGAAGCATCAACTGCACTAGAACATGGCTCATTTCTGAACCAGACCACAGGTAAAGTTAATGCTGTGTTCACACTTTTGAATAAATATGGGAAATAGAGAGAAGCTGAGTGATATCATGTTGCACTTGCAGGCAATTCCCTGAAGTGCAAAGAGATGGAATAAAAGAAATTTTACCAAACCAAATTAAACTTGAACGAATCTAAACACCTCTGCAGTGATTCCTGAAAGTAGCTCGACTGACATTTACTGTTATTTCCTTGTAAAAGGTGTTGTGATTACACAAATTACAATTATGTGAACTGGTCAAAAAACACACGCACAGAGTGTAATCACTTTATTTTACAATGCAGAAACATCTCAACTCAAGCTCCAGTCTCTATGACCCAGAGGTCCCCTCGGTCCGATAGATAAGTGTTCTATCTGTTAGTGTCTTGAGGTGTTTCCTCTATTTTGATGGAATTGAACATCCAGCCTTCACTGTCACCAATGTAAGACAATGTGTATCCCTTCCCACTCGAGAAGACAGAGCATCAAGACAATATTACTCTTTTCAACCAATAGAATTGCTGCATAGCATCAGAGATTGAGGAGCTAATGAATAAGTCTGTAGAGAGAAAATTCAAGAGAATCCCTTTAAGGCTCCTGTGCCTAAAGAATACGGGTGGACATTCACCATGAAGGTGTGATCCATATTGTATGATCCAAGTGACGGTTTCAAATATGATGGTGGAAATCGGCAAGACATGCAATTAGTGCAGCTCGTTTATAATGACAACCCAAAACTACAGGGTTCATTAAGCTCATCTCAGGTTGAGTTAGTTTCATTCCATCCATCATCCAAACCGCTTATCCTATTTTAAGGGTTGGAGCCGATCCCAGCTGACATTGGGTGAAGGCAGGGTTCACCTGGACAGGTGTCCAGTCTATCTCAGGGCTCACATCGAGACATACAACCATGTATGCTCACATTCACACAATTCAGAGTCTCCAATTAACCTAAGATACATGTCTTTTGACTGTTGGAGGAATCCAGAGACCCCGGAGAAAACCCACAATGCCACAGTGAGAATGTATAAACTCCACACAGAAGGACCACCATGACCAGGAACCGAAACCCAGGCCCTTCTTGCTATGGGGCCACTACACCACCGTGCAGCCCCAGGCTGCTTAGTATATTGAAAATGTCTTGTTTTATCTATAATTCTTGTTCATCTTTACTTGTCAGCCCTCCTCGATATAAAAAAATTAAAAAGTTTGTAGTGACATTTCTTTCAGAATTACCGCCAATATACTGAAACAATGGAATCTTTTAAGAATCTTTACCTGAAAAGGTTGTCATGTATACATTTCCAAATCAATAAGTTTAAATAATTTCATGATTTTTCTATTTGTACTCACATATTCAGGGCATTATATACAGGACATACAGTATCTCATGTTCTTTTCCCTGCTCAGAGGGATTCCACGAATATCACTCGCAGGGTAAACATGGAAACACTGTGAGCACTCGTAACCCATCAGTTGCTTGAGCTTTGTGAATCAAAATGAAGTGTCTCTTCCTCTCACTGGCTCTTGTAGCGGGAGTTTGTTCTCAAAGCTGAGCTCCTCCCTATCGAAAATGATTCATGTCAAAGTTATTACCAGGTAAATACTGGGAGGAGAACAGGAAGAGGGAAAAAAAGAGATAAGTGGAAAGAAAGCAAGAGCTTTGTGGCTGCTCATGGGAAGTGAATGGAAGTGGGTCAGCAGCCCGCCACTTTCCAGTCTCGTGAATGCACACACAGGCACATGGACACATTTATATGCATGCATAATATGCATGCAACACACACATACACACACAAATTGAGATATTCAAGAGGACGTTTACTGCATGCTGCACAGCACGTTTGACAAAGTGAAGCAATGCTATAGTGGCACTTTGCCTATTAATTTTTGCACTGAAGCCCTGCACCTGCTATAACAATCTCAATGTGTCACCTGAGGTTATAGACGGCAGGAAGACGGTCTCAATGTAAGTCTATTGTCATTCACTTCTTACTTGTCAAGTACGGTTATACAGTGAATGTGGTTGCTTACTCCTCTGCAGCTGTTTTGACCAAGAGGATCAGTTTCCGTTACATGGATGTGTGTTTGTGTGTATGAGCAGAACATCGTTTGTAAATCAAGGAAACAGGTCATCCCTGACTGGTCATTGGTGTGTGTCATTCACAGACTCTCTTTCCACAAATGGATTGGTTACACGGTTGTTGGAGGATGTGGTTGAAAAGAAAAGAGAGAGAAAAGAAGATGGGCACAACAAACAGAAAGGCTACAAGGGAAAGACACTAAGAGAAAGTGGTTTTTGTTCGTTGCTAAATTCTCCTTAACCTTTAACACTGACCTTAACCCAGTGTTGTTGAAGCCGTGGGGTTTGCTATCTGGTCCTCCCAGAGTGGAGTCCCTCCTGCTTAGTGCTCCTCTTTGCCAGCACCGGGATGAAGTTCAGACAGAGACAGGGCCAAACAAGGTCAGCCGAGGGCTTGCACAGCTTATGAAGGCTAAATAAACTGCAGGCATCGCCAGTGGAGCCTTTAATCTAAAGGAAAGGGAGCAGCTACGTACAAGAGTCCTGAGGAAGAGAGGAGGGTGATGTTGCATGACGCACTGTTGGCTAAAAATGTCCCTCTTCATCATTGTGGACCAGTATTTTGTCAGTCTGATTAGGTTTCACTGGGCTATTTTATTTTTAAAAATGCCTACATTTGTCTTATGGACATAATTAGGTCATTTGAATGGATGATTAGGTTTGCAGCAGAACGGATAATTTAGTGTCTATGACCATGTAGTTTATGCAATGATGCAAATCGCATCAACACATTTACATCACAAACTCTTTGATTTCTGCTTGATGTTGTGAATCATGTGTTCAACACCTCATTTCCTCTAAATGTATAGCTAAACTGAGTAATATATTAGCAACATTTGAAAATAATGTCAAGGTTTGGCTGAAACATAGGGATGCAATCTTAATGTTTGATTGCATGTTGCTCTTTTTTATTAATTAAAGGATGTGTATGTGACTTAGCAATGTGTTTATTCACTCATTGGATTTCATATGATGAATGAACCATGTCATGGGCATTGGATTCAGTGTGGGCTTCAGTATATATATATTCACCACTAGATGGCAGCACCAGTCAAAGCTGGCTTGTCAGTCTAGAACATGTGAATTTAAGCACACACACTTTCACAAGTGACAACAAAGATGTGTGCAGTGTTTCCACGACGAGCTCCACGCTCAATATCTCTTTTGAATGAGAAAGAGACATTCAAATGCCGAGGTGATGCTGTAACCTTGTAGCTTTTATCGATGCAAATGTGCTTGAGCACCACAATATGTGAATATCAGTGAAAGTATCAGCAGGGAGTAAGAGAGAGAGGTAGCCAGCAGCGGCCAGTCAGGACCTTCTTACACCAGAAGGCTTTGAGATGCTCTTCTTGCTTCTGTCTTTGGACTTTTACCAACTTGTGCAGGGCACATCCCGTCCACGATGGGGGCAGGTGCACTCCCATGAGCACCAGCAGTCCCATCATTGGCCTGACAATTTGGAGAGGAAGTCATTAATTTTCTAATCGAAGCAAAATTGCTTTGTCATTCGGAGAGAGCTTGTTGTCGAGAGGGCGAAGGAGAGCTAATTAAAATGCTCTCAGCACACATCGACAGGCCTTTTACGCAATTACTCAGCCTGCTGTGTGTGTTCAAATAAACAAGTAAGAGGAGCTGCTCTCTGATAAACCCCATTACATGCTGCGTTCATGCCTTGGTGCACATGGCGCTGGCGCTTAGGCTGATCTGACCTTGAGAAGGGGAAGGGGAGATACAGGCAGTGCTAGTGGGAGCAGCAGCGCACAGGGCTAATCTCCAGAGCATGTCGCTCGATGAAGGGTGCTGATAGTGAGCAGCAGCAGCGTCTCCAGCAGTGGCGATATGTATCGCTCTAGATTTGAGACACAGCCCTCGAAGTGGAGCAAAGGATTTGAAAGGCAAGTTTAAGCATCCTACTTCCGTGCTATGTTCAGGGGAGTTTACAAAAAGGGACTCAAAATGCAGTGATACTTCATTTGGGGCTAAAATAAATGTATCACATGTGGGACAAGGAAGAGTGTGGTGGTGGTGTTGCAATCAGAGAACTGAATGTTTCTGATTGTGTAACTTGTTCTATCGAGATACAACCTTCTTTTAGAGTGAGTGTGTGTGTGGGTATGAGACGAGGTGCATGACTCTGTATGTCCGTGGTCAACAAACAACACACACACACAAATCTGTATGTGGGACATATTCCCGTCACCGTTTGGGAACTGCCAGGCCAGCTGCGCCCTCTAACCACTGTCTGATTGATTTGTTGGAGCAACGTTGGCTCCTGTGCTTTCATCTTTATGCATGGAGGTGTTATGCAAGGCGCTCCACCCCCCAATTTTACGCATCTCCTCCTCCCCATGCTCTCTCAACTATACACTGAACTATCCCAAAACTGGTACCTCGTGTTTTGAAATGGACCTCATTATTAGAATGAGTACGGGCAAAGTTCACCCAGGGACAGACATGTTTCAGAAGAGGGTGATGCGATAGGGCCCCTCCGACCTAACTACTTTTGACAGGTAAAGCAGACAGGAGGTAGGACGTGCAGCTGTGCCCACACATACCTGGTAGCAGATCAGCTGGCGTCATCTCCTGAGGAAGCAGGGACACAGCTGCGATATTCAGGGTTTGTTCCACCTTGTAGAGTTGGTATTTGATGATATAATGTTGTCACCCCTTGGTCATATTAGTCCATAACCTTTATGTTGAACAATTATTTAGAGAAATACATTTGCCAAAGATGTTGGGTTCTTTTAGCCCCCTGAGGCAATTGTGATTTGTGATTTTGGGCTATACAAAACAAGTATTCCAACATTTTTGGAAATATGCCTCTTTGCTTTTTTGCCGAGAGTTCGATAAAAAATTGATACCATTTGCACATCTGTGCTCGCAGTAAATTAGCTTATTAGCTTAGCATAAAGCCAACCTGGCTGTGACCCAAGTAAACAATACATAAACGATAGATAGATAGATAGATAGATAGATAGATAGATAGATAGATAGATAGATAGATAGATAGATAGATATGTCTTGTAAAACAGATTTCTATTTTAGTTTCAATTCAATTAAAGTAGGAAAAAGGAAGAAGCCTCAGGGTGGACAGAGATGTTACCAATTACATTTGGTGCTGGGTAAATTAGTAAAGTATCCCGAAGTTAAAGCCTTTTCAACGAGTAAAGGTTCTCGCTTAATACTGCTAAATAACATGTTACAGCTTGTTCGTTCAATCTGAACAAAAACGTAAAACATGTAATGTAATTTAAACAATTTGTCGTTTTACACCAGAAATAGTGCGTTTCAGAGGCTCAGAGCCCATGAAACTAAAATGTGTGGTTTCGGATTTTGGCTGGAGCTGGCAGTCAGTTGATAGCTTAGCATTAAGACTGGAATCAAGCAAAACATGCTCTGTCCATATAGCAACAGAAGCCGCCTCAAGCTTAGCATCCACATGCTAAGCCAGACTAACTGGTGGCTGGCTCCAGCCACATATTTTCATTGTCTCATCTTAGTAAGAAAGTGATGAGTGAGTTCCTTTAAAATGTTTCCATATTTTTATAGCAGGATTTATAGAGGATTTTTCTCGAAATATATTTTCATCCAACTAGTGACATTTTTTAAAGGTATTAAATTACCGATGGAGCAAGACCATGCACATGGGATGGTGGGGGTGGATAGTCATTTGCGTCTCAAAGCCAGCCAAGGGTAGCGAACCCAAATGGAACTGCCACTACTGTCTCCCCCTTGGTTTTATCGGGCTCTCTCTGAATTAGCACTGTAGAAAAGCAAACAGTTATATGGATTTGCAAGTACTCCCCACACACAGATTGCTCAGGCTCCACCACACGATGCCCGAGCGAGGGGGGAAGATCATGGTACATGTATTTCATCGCGCCGGCCTGAACCGTGAATTAGCCATGCATGACAGAAAAATACAAGGCATGAAATTGGCTACAGCTCCACTCCTCTGTGATCTCTCTCCCTAGACATCAGTGGCTCCCTGCTGTAATCTTTGCTATACTTTCCATTACAAATAAACTAGCAGAAAAATGCAGATTAGACTTATTATTAGGGTTCAGCACTGCAGCGCTGCTACAAATTTGCCACTATATAGAATAAAAACAATTTGTAACGTGTGATGCATTTCACATGAGTACACAGCATTCTTAACATACAACAATTAAGGATCTTTTCATTAAAGATGAGGCTGTTTTAAGTATGACATTTGCTATGGGGAAAGAAAAATGATGCAATAATGCCTTGATAAACTCTAGGTTTTAGGTGCCAACTGAAGCGAGAAAACTGCACAGTGAACTCCTAAAGAAAGAAGGGATGAGATGGAAAGTCTTCTTTGTCCTACTTATGTCTTTTGTCTGGTAACAGATTCTGACTGTACAGAATACATGGAAAGGACGTCTTCATGTGAAGGGCATGCCTGGCAACCATTGTGAGGTTGTATTCCCTCGAATGGCTTTCCTGTGATCAATGGACACATTTACAACCACTTTGTGTTTGCATGTGATATACCTACACTCATAAGTGTAACATTCTCTGACCAAAATAAACAACAGAAAATGTCAATTACTGTGGCTTTGGGAAAAAGGAGTCAGTCGACATTGACTCAATTGACCCAGCTCTCCCGCTGGATTGAAGTGTTTTTGGCTCAGTGAACAGTGTTTCAAGGTTATGGAGAGAGATGCAGTCAAACGTAATGGCAGCCTGTAATGAGTGTTTTCCTGTGGGATGAACGGTGACTTTGTGGATGGCAGGTGATTCAAGGCCTAAGGGAGAAAGAATTAGAGACTCTCCTGCCATCTCCGAGTTCAGACGAATTTAAACTGCACTTAAGTCTTTCCTCCTCTTATTATATTTTTGTTTAACTCTCCATCTGTTTTATGTGTCTGCGTCACTTTGGCTTCATTTCACTCTCATTCATTCTCTTTCTGTTGTTGGTCTTCCTCTGTTTCTGTCAAAACTCCTGTTAGATTTCTCCTGTCTTGATTTGTCTTTCTATATTTTCAACGCCTCCAGAAAACCTGTAATATCCGTAGTATATGTTACGCTAACTTTTAAAGGCATATATTTACATGGCTACTCCGTCAGTGATATCTCATCCACGTGACATCGTTTCACATACAGATGCAACATCGTCATTGGCTCTGAAATGGCATTAAGCTCTAAATAAACACCCTCAAGTCAGTGCAAGTTGGCTTACAGCATGAAGAAAGCATTTGCCATTAACCTTTGCCTGAGAAACAAAGACCAACTCAACTGGACTGTATACATATGCTTATGGCCTTTGGCACATACACATGATGAATATGTGTCTTTAGATTTGTAAAAAAAAGCCCGGTCATGTGCATAATGCTGCACCTCTTATAACCACACTGGATCATATTTTCGTGCGACACAGCATTCAAACGGTTATATAAGCTTTCTATGAGCGCAGATCTCACAACATTATTGGATGACATTCCAAACACACATACACACTGAGCCTGCATCAATAGAAAATACACTGCCCGCTCTCTGCGTGTGAGACGTATGTCGTGGCAGTAAATGGAGTAGAATAAGAGTTATCGGCCAAAGCATTGTGGCAGAAATAAGTGATAAATCATGGTGCAGTGTGATGTGGACACTTCATCAGGCTGTGCATTTGCTGAATACGCCTGCTGTAATGCAGAAGCAATGAGTGCCATCACTTGCTCCTCATTGCAATTAATGTCACCACAGAGGCAAGGCGGTGTGAGAGAAAGATAGAAGGAGAAATGGAGAAGAATGGAAAGACAGAAGTGCAAATGAGCAGCAAGCCTGAGAAAGAAGATGTAATTTAGGGTTGGACGAAATGTCTTGACTCTAAGATAATAGTGGTAATACAAAGAAGCGAGGCTGTCTTTTTTGGAAGAGGTTAAAGAGAAGATTCCTATAATTTAGGATGGTTTCAACTCCACTTCCAACTCTATTTTTGTCCCTGAAGGGCATTTGGTTCTACAGCAGGAAATATACCAATAGGAATAGGAAGAAGAGGCTTCTATAGTACAAGTGGGCTTGTAGTACAACAACAGTAGTCACCATTGTCCAACTCACATTTCCAGTGTGTGAAAAAAGCAGAGCAGCAAGAAAATATAAAAAAAAACATTCAATTCAGATACGGTAGAATACAGGTTCGTACCATATAGCTAGCAGACTCTACCATAGCCAGCACAAAAGAACCCAACTGGAATATCTGGAACAACCTGCACGTTATTTTTTGTAACTAAGGGAAAAGCTGGAGAAGCTCCAAGACCTTAGCATATTTTCACTTTACTTAGTTGATTTAACAAATATGTTTATGTTACCAGCATCAGATCTCGAAGAATTTTGGACCAGCAGCAAAGATAACACAGACTAGGAAGCACTGTGTAGCAGATAGATATCCTTGTGGATTGATAGGACCAACTTCATCATCATGCTCAGACCAGAGCTGATTTTATTCTCAGCGCATAATTGATGATCAAAAGATTTAACTAATTACATAATATTTAAAGAATTTTTCAGAACATTTTTATTGTCTGCTCTCACACACCTGCATTAAACAGCAGAAGTTAACAGATGGCGCTACCTCCACGGGTTACACCGTGACTAGCATTGATAGTTTCTTCCTCAAAGCCATTTACTTTTGCTAGCTGGCTGATTGACACTCTCATTTAAAACACATTGTCTTACGCTACTGAAGGCTTATGTTAGCTACCTACTCTCACACACTGCGGTGTAACACTGAAGGTCACCGACAGAACTAGCTAGGCATTAAAGACGTTTGTCGGAACAATTAGCAACAAATTGAAGCTAAACACATTTAACACACATCTCCAAATATTGTTAAAACATTACAGAACATTTAATACTACATTCACCTTTGATCGTAAAATGAGCTAAATACAGAAAAAGGAGTTCTGCAGTACCTATGGATTAATAAAGAGGACCAATTTTATTATCACGCTCAGAACAGAGCTTATACTATTCTGAGCTCTTGCTCATACAATTATGTTGACTAATTGATTAGTTGATTTAATTGACATAGCTGTAAAACTGAGTTTCTTACCAAAGAATCACACAAAAGCACTACTTTAAATATTGTGTTTACCAAACAACGGCTTATAAGTTTCTTGGAAATAAGTAATTCAACTTGAAGAAAAGCATAACAAATCAAAGATGGAGCAAGTTGATTGAGACCTGTACAACTGATCAGTCAAATAAAAACTATAAGAGCCGGAACCCCCAATATTCACCGTCGTTTACCTCTAGTTTAGTCTCCACCAACTCCTGAAAAATATCTGTCTCTTCAGCTGCTAAATGCTCTTTGTTTACTAGCTAGTTGCTATTTCTTTCTGTTTCTGGTCCCATGCTCAGCAGGTAGCTCATAGTGGGCAGGGGGGATGTGTTTTGTGCACGTGAGTTTCCAAATCAAGTCGCTGCCACCTTTATTAGCCACTGACACGTAAGTGCCTGCTGTGCATGTCATGCACTCGGCTACCAAAGCATCACGGCCGAGGCGAAAAAATGGGAATTTATTTTTGAGTTTGTCCGTAAACTTACATGTACGTTTCGGCATGGCTGCAGATGTCATGTGTTGGAGGTGGCAAGGTGCTCAGTGTTGCCAGATTGGAAATGTCCAAGTATACGTATTTGGAGGATAATTATCGTGCACCTTGCAACACTGAGATCGGTCGACCAATGACAGTTCTCTCTACAGTCACAGCTCGCACAAGAAGGTGGAACGTAAGGGAGATACTGTTTCCAAAACTTGTAAGGGCGTAATAACTAGTTTGTGAAAGACCGAGAGAAACACAAATGTCCAACGAGGCAAAATCCTGAATGTTTTTGGAATCCCTGCCGGACGCATTTTTTAGGTCTCGAAAAAAGAGGACATGTCCGGGAAAAAGAGGACGTCTGGTCACCCTACCAGAGGTGTAATCATCTGCTGGTTTGTCACCAGCAATCCATTTTAAATTGCACAAAGCCAATTGTGACAAGCAGTTCAAAAAGGTCTGAAAAAGACAGAGAATGAAATCCTTCTCCCTCTATTTGTGCTTTCATCAGTGTCTTCTGACTTTGACATAACCTGGCCGACCGCACACACCTTCTGTACAAGTTTATGCATCTGCCCCAACGCTCTGCACTGCTCTCATATGGCGGTTACAGCTGATTCAGCATTGCTAGGAAGCCTAGCACTTACCCTCAGCACCCCCCTCAGGTAAGCGCTGTTAGCTCTGTCAGCATGTTTGCTGTAGTTTGTACTGGTGCCGCTGTTTACAGATTTAGCTGCAAGTTGCCGACTCAGGCATCCCCATGTTGTGTGTGTTTGCCCTGGTCAGCCTTAGAAATGGAGACGGCTTATTGAATAATCATAATAATAATAATAATAACAATGCCTCCAAGTGAAAGAGAGAGAAAACTAGAGTGGAGAGAGAGAGGAACAGATGACAAGACTGCTTGTCTGACGGAGCACGATAAGAAACTAGAACAGGAGTATTTATTTAATCAGACCTGGAGTCCTAATCATGAATATCAACATGTGGGAATTATTGCTCTGTCAAACAAATAATATTATCATGTATTCATTGCTTTATAATTCCAACAGCTTATGATCTTATGATCTCTTCATTAGTGATCTGTTAATTTAGGCATAAAATCCTTTGTTGAATGTAAATATTATGTAAAATAATCAGAATAAAAAGTTGATTAACATGTGTGTTTACACAGTGATATTAATAACGAGGTGCACTCAGTAGTCTGAGCCAAGTGTGTCTGCTACGACAACTTATGTAATGTGCGATTGAATAAATACAATCCACAAATGGCATCATAAAAGACACTTAAATAAAACTCAAAAACAAGCTAAGTCGTATTACACAATCTTGCCAAAAACAAAATTAAACTCACCAAGCCGTCGGCCTGATCAGCAGTAGCTTGTTGGCGGCTATGTACTCAGCTGTGTGTGTAATTGTAGTTATGTTAGCTGTTAGGCAAACACACTGGCCCAAAAGAATAAAAAGTGTGCAAACTGTCTCTGGCCACGGTGCAGTGGCCTCCAGGTTCTCAGCAGCGAGTGAACTTGTAGTTCTGTTGGCAGTTAGCTAAACACACAGTGCAAAACATACACGCAATAAATAATACCCCTAAATATTATGCACTTGAACGGCGGAATATGATACTTGCCGTGGACAGACACAGAGATGCTCACATAATCACTCATTACAAACCCAAACAGCCATACACACACTTGAGAATGAAATATAAGACTTTAGTGTCTTTGTTTGACAACAACGTAGGGCCGTGTATTTTGCGGCCAACGCATTTTCATTTTGAAATGAGAAAACCAAAATCGGGAAACAAGCTGTTTCCCGATTTCCGTTTAGAAATAGGAAAACAAAAAACGGAAAATGACCCATTTTCCGTTTTTTGTTTTGATAATCGAAAACGAAAAACGACCTGTTATCTAATTTTCTTTGATGTGCTTTAACATGATGATTGAGAATTAAAATACTGTGTGGAAATCTTCTTTCTCAATTTTGCGTAGGTTTTTGTGTTGTGACCCGGAAGTTGCTCACACGAGCTTGACAGTCACGTTCATGTCAGCAGACTGCGCGCTGGCGTGCTGCGTAGGTTTTTGTGTTGTGACCCGAAAGCTATCCGTAGCTGGTGGTGTATTGAATTTGTTGTCAGACATCCATGAGACGCACCTCAACAGAATGGCATTGCATAATATGCAGGTTTTATTTCAGAACACTGAATGAATGGCATGTCTTGTGGTGATATCGCCACTGCCTTATGTCCCAGGTTTGGGACGACACAGGGTTTTTCAGAGAGGAATGTTTTGAGGCGGTGCTGCAACCCTGTCTCCTCCAAATTACGTTCCCCGAGACTTAATACGCATCTTCAATTACGTTGACTAGACACATATTTTCTCCCTTATTACATCGGTGTTTACGTTGATGATACGCGTATACGTTGCTTATACTAATATTTTAGTTTTATTGTTTATTACAAATACGTTTATAATCGGATGCTTGTGTTATTGTTTTCTTGCTTTCCCGCTGAATTTAAGCATATTTAACTCTGGAAAAAAAGAAAAGGGGCGGTGTAAGGCTGGTAACATTGCCGGTCTGAAGACCGCTTGGCCGAAGGTGCCGGTAACGACCCGCATCGCACCGGGGTCCGGGCCAGTAACAGCCCCGTCGTGCCGCGCCGGGTCCGGTCTTCTCTGTTTGGGATTGCAGCCCAAAGTGGGTGATTAAACTCCATCTTGTGCAGTAAAACACTGCAGTGAACATAGCAGACATTCGTATCATATCCCTGGTCAAATCAGCTGCAGCTGACACAGACGTGAAACATATTCCAAACATCTTAACTGTACTGGTCATACAGAAATGTTGTAATATGTGAAACGTGCTGGTACAGTTTAGACGTTTGGATGTGGTCAGAAATGTTCTGAACACATCCATATCAATCACTACTACCGGATGTTGTGTCCCGTGGCTCTTTCCGCTCCTTTGATGCCATTCTTTCGGTGTTCTGAAATAAAACATGCATATTCATGCAATGCCATTATGTTGAGATGCGTCTCATTGATGTCTGACACCAAATTAAAAACACCGCAAACTACTGATAGCTTTCGGGTCACAACACAAACCCCTACGAGAAATTGAGGAAGAAGATTTCCACGCAGTATTTTAATTCTCGATGTCCATGTTTAAGCACATCAGAGAACATCAGATAATGGGTCGTTTTTCGTTTCCTATTATAAAAACAAAAAATCGAAAATGGGTCATTTTCATTTTTTTGTTTTCATATTTCTGAACGGAAATCTGGAAACGAGCTGTTTCCCGATTTTGGTTTTCTCATTTCAAAACCAAAATCCGTTGGCCGCAAAATACACGGACAAAAGTGCACCTCAATAGGCCAGAGCTGTGGTTTTGATCTGCTGTATCTGTGCTTCCAAATCCACGTTTCAGATTTCACCACAAACAAGAAGGATAAAACATATGCATGTCGATGCTCAATCGGACTTACTGATGTAATTCTGTTTCGTTCAAAAAACCCTGCAGCAATTTCTTCACTGAGCGCTCCAAAGCCCAGCTGTATTGAGAATCCAGCACACCTTTGATCGAGACGCATGATGCATTTTTTTACACTTACAACCGATCAAAACAACGCATACTTTAAAACATGTGGAAATCTACAAATAAAAGATTAAGAGTATGACAAATATAATAATATAAACACTTAGTTCCAGTAAGGATCTCACAATCACTCTCCCTTGCTGCCTTTCTGAGTTTGTTTGTTCAAACAGAAATTTCCATCCACTCCCTCACACTGCTCCACACTGTCGCAACACAAGGTCTGTTAATCAATGCAACCTTAATTTGAGGGCATGGATTATAATAGAGGCATTAGCGTTCATTGATTAGAGCTCCAGTGAGAGGGCTGGGTGCAGTATGAATGGCCAGTCAATACAAACATCACTTTCAATGACAAAGACCTGCAGACCCCCTCCAGGCCACGGGGGGATTTAAATGTCAAGAACAGGCCTGATGTGAGGGGAAGTTGACTTGGCTTAACATTAAGTTTGTTCTGGGTCTTGTGTTAATGCTTTTTAAAAACAGAAAACCGACAAAAAGACAGGCATTTAAATACATAATAATACAATAAACCAAAGGATTGTAATCTCACAGAAATATGTGAAATAACCACAACCTCTTATCAGGGCATTACATGGTAGTAATTTCAGCTTTTTGTGTTCATGAGACTGAATAAAACAAGAGCACACATATTAATATCAATGTCTATCTAATATTTATATCAAAAACATTTGATCTTTGCAGGAAATAATGTCTCTGGTTGCTGCTTTTTACAGACTGTATCAATTCAATTCAGTGTATTTTATATGGCCCAAAATCACAAATACAAGATTTGCCTCAGAGGGCTTTACAATTTGTACACATGACATCCCTGTCCCAGGACCTCACATCGGATCAGAAAAACTCCTCAAATAAAGATAGTAAAAACCCTTTTACAGGGAAAAAAGGGAAGAAACCTGAAGGAGAGCAACAGTGGAGGATCCCTCTCCCCAGATGGACAGAAGCAATAGATGTCATGTGACCAGAATGAACAACGCAACAGAGTTACAGCACATTACATGAATACACCTGAAATGATTCATATAACGAGTACAATGCTGGTATTGTCATCAATTTAGTTTCTCAGTTATAGTGCCACAGTACTTGACTGTCAACTGTGTACATTTTCTGACCCGTGATTGTTTTTGGCAGAGGGAGCAACTCCCAGACTATTAAGGTGAACAACCTGCAAAGATCAAAGATCCCAAAAGAATTACTGTTGTTTTATAATTCTAATAAACTGTTTTTAGATGTCTTTTTTTAAAATAGTCTATTTTGCATGTCAATTTGAAAAGCATGCATGTACAATTACCATTGCACCAGCAAGATAACATGCATCTCTTTCCTGTAATGTCCTTCATCCAAACTGAGATAACAGCCAGTTTGGTCAGTAATCGTATTAATGAAACAATCAGGAAATCAACAATCATTAACCGACTGAGCCTGAGAACAAGTTTTTTTGAGGAGGGAAAAGGCTGAGGAAACAACAATAAATAGAGCCAATCGCCTTTATCTGTGAGCAGCACATTGCTCATCCACACCCTCTGCAGCCAGTCATCCGGCCCTAATTAACTCTCTGGAATTGGCTGGTTGTTTTTTTGGGTCTTGGTGTTCCTCCCCAGTATTCAAAGTGCTGGAGATTATCTTTTTTTTTTTGGTTGGGCAATGATAACCTGGGTGTTCTGCAGGGCTAGGAAAAGCATGCCTGTGGCAATACTTCTTCCGCTCCGCTTGCACATCTATTGACTGTGCAGTGGCTGACTGAACCGGTCCGACACTGAGCGACATGATCCTATGGTGCTCTCAGAGTGAGGGAGAGGATCTACCTCTGTCAAACCAGACTCACTTTCTTCATTTTGTGGGTTACACAACGGTCTGTTTCTCTGCACAGGAACCCTGCTGATATACAGCATTGTTGTGGTTTCCATGTCTCTAAAGGCACTATATGTGTTACTAGTTCTCCTTGCTCTTCATCCTCATCTTGCGAAGCGTGAAGTAATAGCAGTGCTGTGAAACTGCTATGCTTGCTCTTTTCATTCCCCTGTGGAGCATCTGTTTGAGCCGTGAAGTTGCGAGAACACACCCTGAGCCACAGTGTGAGACTTCACCCACTAACACACAGCAATAGCATCTTCCCACAGAGCTTTTTTTTTTAAATTTTCCACAGCTATTGCTAAATATGGCTCTGTTGTGCAGCTAGCTGGAGAGACAGAGAGAGAGAGAGAGAGAGAGAGAGAGAGAGAGAGAGAGAGAGAGAGAGAGAGAGAGAGAGAGAGAGAGGCAGGGCTGTGGAAGGTGAAACAGGGACACAGAGGGTTTATGGGAATGAGGAGCATGACAGGGAGTTGGGCTTGGGCAGGTGAAAGGGTGAATCTTGTCATGTTTCGCATCAGATCAGGGGGTAAAGGTTAATTTGACACCCAGAGGGGAAGGAAGGGAGAGGAAATGCAATGAGGCTAATGTATAGCGATACAAAGGGGGAATGAGCTGAACAGCAGACTCACTCAAACAGTCAGGTTCACTCATTCAGTGTATTCCCACAGAGGGCTGATGTATGAGAGAGGTAGACAGAGTGGGTGGGAAAGATAGAGAGATATAACAGGGGGAAGAAAGAAGAAGAGAAATACGAGCTTAGGGCATAAGTAGGAGAGTTACATCATAGAATTGTAAAAGATTGGGTCAGGTGGGAGTCTGTCTCTCCAGGACTGAATCTAAAACCTCTCCACTGCCTTTACAGAAAAAACATCCCGCCTGATAACTCAGAGAGCTTATTATCCCACAATCCTCCACTGGCAGGTCAAGCAATAGCCTGCCCCTCCAAGCCCCCGGGATGAAGCTCTGCACCAAAGGAACCTGTGCTGCAGTTCTTACCCCTGCTAGTGGAACAAACTGCACTGTCACCCAGGGGCCCCGTGGAGTCAGGGTGCTTTTAATAAACCGGCCTCAAGAGCTTTAGTTTGTTTGCATTTTCATCTTCATTAGTAAGTAGCTTGTCGCTTCTTGGCTTTTGATTTTTATTCCTGTTGTGGTTCACCTGCTCTCGGTGGTGGAAGAAATATGCAGAGCCTTTACTCAGGTAAAAGTACCAACACCTAAACATACTGTATTACAAGTACATTACAAGTCCTACATACACCTGCAATAACTAATATGTTTGGCCACCTGGGGGCAGACCAAAGTGAATATGGCTGATAAGAGAGTAGACAGTTGCTTAGTACACATCCTGCAGTTATGGAGCAACATTTCTATTCATTTAGAGTTGATTTTGTGTGGGTCTGTGATTGAAAGCGGTAGGACTGAAGAAATTCTAGTGGATAATTTAACCTCAGTTATTTAAATTAAGGGGTCTATATTTTGCGGACAACAAGGAGCCCGATGTAGTCACAAGCCATACTGGTGGGAGCCACCGGATACATTTCTTACCAATTGTCTTTTTTAATCAAACTATATAGAAAGGAACCTCTGTCTGTCTGTCTGTATCTGTCTTGCACTTCTGTTGAGCAGGATCGCACCAGACTGTATTTCACTGGTGTTTCTGACCCTGAATAAGAGCGTATTTCCCTGACGTAAGACTTGATATTAACTTAAATACATTTTTACATGCCTTTGTGATTCTGTCCTGACTCGTTTATCACCTGTGCACTGAACCTTGCTTGAGTAAAGTGTTTTTTACCAACTACTAACCTGCCTCTGGAGTCTGCTTTCGAGTCTTTTGCCTGTTGGTTCAGTACTGATATTAATAACATTACCGCCAGCAAAATACCTGCGGTAATTAAATCCCTGCTCTATTTGGAAATTATCTCCGCTAAGTGTATTTCGTGAGTGTTTCTGACCACGAGTAACCCCGAGCTGGTCCACTGAGCAACAGACGTCATTTGAATATTGTTCATGCTTTAGCTCTGAAGATATAGGCCCGTTTCTATTGGCTACATATAGCCTGATTTTAGACCATATTTAAATAGTAAATTGCGACTTTATTTTCAGGATATATCAGAAGCATGAATTTGTAGGGAGATAGCACTAATTCAAATTCAACTTCTCCAGTTTCCCTTAGAGCAATGTTGACTAGTACGGCCAGTCTGATCTGCTGGCCACTCAAAGTGCTCTTTGAATTAAATGTTAATAATCCAGCCTGTTCTTAAAGTCTTCAAACTGACTCTTTTCTCCTACACATGTACATTTTATAAAGTTGCTCCAGAGTATATTTGAACATTTAACATTGTCTAACATTGTGTTACCTAAGATCGTCAGATGTTTGGCTAGTTTCTGGACAGAAACACTCCCTGATGGGACTCAGATGGGGTCAATGGCTGCACAACTGCACCACTAAGGTCGTTTCAAGTATGATTGTGACGCACTGGAATACTGCTGTTATCTCCTTTACACAATAAAATGAAAGAAGCGAAAGAGTGCTGTTCAGGCAATGGTGTACTGATATTTTATATCTACCATCGCATTAAATAAAGATGCATTATCATTTTGAACTCCTTGGCCTTAGAAAAATACTGATATGATTACATTAAGCCACTGTAATATCAATGTAGGACAGTGTATCTCAATAAGCAGAGTAATTAATTAGCTGCTACCCTAAGGTGAAAAGATATGAACAGAAACGGTAGATGGTTCGGCCTTAACATAATGAAACATTAAATTATTGACATCCACAAACAAAGTGTGCTTACATGACTCCACTACTTTAACTTATTGTTATTCTCTTTGTGACCACCCTCTCTGCTTCTGACCCTGCTGGTGTGCAGGTGGGCGTGGCAGACATTGTCGTCACGAGAGTGAGGACACCTGCGCTGGTTAGGGCCAACGAGCCAAAGGGCCTTGGGGTCCCACTAAACCCCAAGGCCTTGGGGAACACGGTTCGCTCAAATATTGGCAAATTAATAAACCCTTTTTTCTGTTTAACTGCTCATTGTGTCCGTGTCCTCCTTATTTTTTTTTTTTTTGAGGGGATACATTATGAGCAGCAGTGGGTACAAGGTCTTTTTCTTTTCTTTTTTTTGGTGTGTCCCTGGATGGGTTAAAGATGTGTTGGATCTCGTGTGGGTAATGTTGCTGCGTTCACACCAAAAAAGACAAGAGAAGAAAGAAGTCCCATAAATGTCGGAACATCTAACGGGATCGTGTCTGGGTTCATAATCTTATCTGTAGGCACACGCAGCTCCGACCTGCATTTGAATGACTGCCGTCTCCAGCACTACTTTAGGCGGACCAGCAGCCAGTTGAATTCAGCCGCAGGACGGTGCTGGTCCCGGGCAGAGCATCTCAGCGCTGATTGGCTTTCACAACTCAGGGTGGGTTGAACTGTTGTAAAAAAGCTAATTTTTAACAACGCTTTTTTGCTTCACTTTTTAACCAGCTAAAATATGGTTACAACATCAGCATGTCACGAGACACCAATGTGTTTGAAAATGTTGATGATTTGGGAGCAGAGTACATTTTCTTTTGTAGATTCATGTAAAATGTGGGCGTGCTCGTACTGCTGGAAAACCCATAACTGCTTCTACAACTTTGAAGATAATGAAATATTGACTTTCAACTGAGAAATGTGTTTTATGCTTTCTGAGTTGGCCTCTAAACTGACGATGTACTATTTTCTGCACCGTATAAAGGATTTTAAAAAATGCATGTTGAAAAACTATCACTTTTGAACCAATTTTAAACAGCTATTTAATAGGGGCCATGGTTCTCTAAGGCTACCATGTCAAGGTGTCCTCTGTTTATATTATAAGCAAGCGTAACATTAACCGCTTGCAATCAGAAAGCATCGTTAACATCATTTACTAACGCTGTGATTTCAAATGCTTTCACAGACAGTGGAAACCATATTTTGGTCGCTGCCGAACATCCACTGACGAGCCAGACTGCGACGTTACACTCCCTCAGAGTGAAAAACCAATCCCTGCTGTCAGGTTTTTAAAGTTGTAGAACATGTTTCTCCCAATGAGCAAACAGGACAGTTTGTGGAAAATAAGTTGTACATATTTTTTCCTAATTACTTTTAACTGAATGGAATTAACTCATTTTAAACAAGATAAAGACATAATTAGGGCATAAGTCATGAGTTTGCTGTCAAACCACTAGAAGCACACACTTGTTTAAAATTTTTAATTGGTTCGCAAATCTCAACATATTGACCTTTTGTCCAATGTCTATTCACAAAATACATGAAGAACACATTCATGTAGGCCATGGGACCTTTCAAACCAAGTCCCTTACAACAGTTGTCCCTGACCTTTTTTCGCACCACGGACCGCTTTTGTGTAAGGCAATAATTTCACGGCCTTTACAGTGTGTGCAATAAATATGACGTAATAAAATTATACGACCGGCATGAATACAAATGTAAAGAGCATTAAAATACAACTCACCATTACGCCGAATTAGTGGGAGCCAGTTTCTGTACTACGATCTGGTCCGATCGAGGGGGATGGGAGACAACGACACAACCAACGTATGTTCTTTATGTCGAGTCTACTCAGTAACTTAAACCCTTATGTTCAGTCTACTCCATAACTTAGTTTTGGTCGCTGCAGAAAGCCCTGCGTCACAACGACAGGATGTTGGAAATGGAAGCAGGGTTTTCAGAGCTTTTTCGACATCTCAGGATATTCTGCCATTTTTAATCTAGAACACCAGCAGAGTTGAAACACACTTTTAAAATTCCTTTTTGGGGTAACGTTGATAGGTGACATGTGTCAAGAGGCTCAGACGCACAGACGGACCGGTGGTTGGGGACCGCTCACTACCTTTAAGGGGCCTCCACACAGCTAATCTGAGACACAACAGACTCTCTGTTGGGATCTGGTAAAAGGCTGACTTGAAAAAATGTATTTGAAAAATAACCAGCTCAAATATTTGATTAACTTCACTTTCACATTGCCCCTTTTTTTTCTATATCATTTTTTCAACATTACCTGTTAAATAAAATATATCTTCATGCCTAAGAGCTCTGTCTTCCATCACAAAACAAAAGACTACTAAAGAATAAAACTTACCAAATAAAAAGCTGTGTACAGATAAGAGACTTACTGTGATGCTAAATTGGCTCAGCTGCTTTTTGACATTGTGCATGCGATTGAACCAACAGCACCTGAAACTACCGATGTACTCAATGTCCGAGGAAATGCCCTTGTTATTTCACCAGCTGGAGGTTTCCTCACCATGATTCATGTTTCTGCAAAGTAAAATACTTCAAAAGAGGCATTGGTATCAATTTTCTTCAGAAGTGAAACATACCAACCAGTATCGTGATTCCAGAATGACTGGAATGCTAAAGACAGTATAGGCCAAATCCATCACAGAAATCCATTTTGAATTGCCAAAATTGTTGCTGGGGTTGGGCACAACCAGTGCTATAGCAAACACACCGTTGTTTCCAGCGTGAACATTATGAACAGGTTGCCATCTGCAAGAAAGTGGAATATTTCATAAAGAAGTTGGGCTGGACCAATAATTTGCACCGTGAGGTAATCCACCAAACCTGCCACCTGGGCTCACATCTTCAGTTGCTGCTGCCAAGATGCCCCGAACCGCTGCCAGAGTTCTGATAGAGGGGGACAAATGTAAGCCACTTGGGCTCGGCGAGACCATCAGCAGTAGCCCAACATGCCCCGCAGCAGTGGTCATCACAAGCGGAAAGTCACGGTGAAGCGATTTCGGCAGTTAGCTTCCGCAGGAGGACGATGTACCGGACACAGATGAGATATTGTTGTCATCATCACTGTCTGGGGCGGGGACCTGGATGCTGTCCATCTCAATATCTGGCTTGCTCCTGTCGCAGCAAAACATCACATGGCAGCGTTGAAACTAATCTCACTGCTGCTGCTTGTGTTGAATCTCGTTATAGCGCTCGGCATGCCGGGGAGGCTCTGTAGTTTGGTGGCTGCTGAACACTGCCGTCTGCATGGTCCTCGCCACAAAAATAGGTCCCGGCAACATGGCAGGCACTGACGAGGTTACTGAAGTAGCATCTCTATCTGTAGAGAAAGGCAGTGGACAAATCGCTTGCTGAAGAGAAAAAGGATAGCTTGGCAGTTGTTGATGGGTTCGCACAAGTTTGGGAATAGCACATCCTGATTATTCAGTGGGCAAGCTTATGCTCGTGGTCGTAGAAGAGTTTTACCCATAGAGTCCAGTAGAAGGCAGGATCTGCAGGATCTGTGCATCAATCTATTTTATTAGACAAAGTGTGTCTCTATGTTTACTCATTGTAACTAGTTTTTTCCATATCTATCAAACTCACAATTCTTTCTTCTGAAATTATTTTGAATAAAAATTATATTAAAACTGTTTAAAGATCGTATTTTAAAAAAAAAAAGACTGCACAAAAACATAATGCTGAGAGAGACTATGCAAGCTTTATTTGTAGTTGCATTGCTCATTATTGTAGTATTATTTAGCCTGCGTTCATTGCTAAACATACATATTTTCTCTCCGCCAGGTGGTGTCGCATTCATATTCTGACGAGCAGCAAATACAGTCAAACAAATTACTCTCGTCTCTGCAGACAAAGGGTTACTCTGATTCCCCCTCCTTCATTGTCTCTATTCAGCTCCTCTCTCTCTCTCTCTCTCTCTGTCTTCCTCACTCTTTCTCTCTCTCTTCCTCTGTCCTTTCTGTTTCTCAGGAGGGCTCATTCTTCTAAGCTTATTTCCCATGAGCCTCTGCTGATTGTGTGATTGCAATCACCCCCACGCAGCTGCCATGGTGACAGGTAGAGCGTATTCTCGCTCCGAGCACAAATTTAACACAACATTTGATGACATAAGCAAAATCGGTGTGTGTGTGTCTGTGGACGTGTATGTATGCATATGTGGGTGTCTGTGTGTGCGTATGCATGTGCAAGTGTGCCTAATTTATCTAACTGACTTGTACTCATCAAAAGAGGCCAAGGGTGTCAGAAACAGAGTGTTATCTCTGCTGGCTGGCAGTGTGTACTACTGCATGAGGGTTATTGCATCAGAAAATGAGAAATACCGACACATAGAGTAAAGTTATATGTCAATTTGTCAGCATCTTCTCCTATGGGATATCGAGTTTGTCAGTGAATGGAGGTTTTATGAGCACTGTCTGTCTGTATGTCTCTGTTTCTCCGAGCAATGCTCTCTGAGGAGTGGAGGATGCCCTTGCTTCTGTCAAACCAGTGTGTCAGAGCAATCTGTTTTGACAGGCTCAGAGAGATGTTTGATAGTGAGGTGCCCCTTTTCCTGTTGAAGAAAAGAGTTGGATGACATTTTGGCTCTGTGTCACACATGGCACAGTAACTATACGCAGATAAAAAATAAGCAAAACAATAAAAAAAAGTATATATTTATAATCCCAATAATGGGAGTAGCAGCTGGTTTGCACTGTGTGACAATCCTTGAAATTATGGTTAATGCAGGGGAAAAAGCACTTGTAAAACCCAATTTCAAATTACATAAAACATTGAGCAGCTAATTACTATTCTACTGGATATATTATCTTGCATTTGCTGTCAGAGGTTTACACAAGCTTAAGGTATGATGTCGCCCAGGCAATGTCACATTTTTCTGTCCAGCCCAAGCCTCTGGTGGAATGTACAGTCCACAACTTTTATTGAACCCCGTCCACACACCACTAACGAGACTGAAGCCGCTAATGCAACCTTCCCTGTGTCTCCATCGCCCTTCCCCTTCTTATCATGCTTCCTTTACACATCCCTCATTTTTTCCGAGCCCGCACCTCTAAATGATGTTCTCCTCTTTTACATTCACACTCCATCTCCCTCTTACTTTCAATACAGTCTTTTCATTTCCGTCCTCCTTTATCTTGCTCCCATTTTCCGCCTGATGATGCTTTCACTCTCCAGGTTCATAGTTCATCTCCTGCTTTCTTTCACTCTATCCTGCTTTCATTTCCTTCTCTTTCCCTTGTCGCGCAGTCTTTTTTTTTCTTGCAGTTTTTAATACAATTTAATCATGTTTTTTTAATATACTCTTGATCACCCCATGGACCACAGCTTTAATCAGGCAGTACAGTCCGATGTGCAAATATCTTTCATCATATGATTAATATGTCTATTCAGACAAACCACAGGATATCAAACAGCTATTCAGAAAATTAAATTAAAAGCTTACCTCAACCATTTCTATTTTATCAAGCTTTGAGTAGCATCCACTGTCCTCCGCGCAGGTGGCAAAAAAACACTATTTGTATGATTTTGCGATTGGCTATTTCCTCGCAAACGTTCTTTGATTCAATACGATGTGTGATTAGCACTAGCGCAGCAGCTACAACCCACACACACAGGGTTGCCTCCCGACACACGGCTATGAATATGGAGATGTCTGAACTGGTGGCTAGCAGCAAACGGAACCAACAGCGGGAACAGGGCTATCTTCTATGCTATTGTCGAGAGAGCTAACAGTTTTAAGTGGCGGGAGGATGGGCGTCATGCTTCTACGACTCCGTTGTGGCTTGTTAGGGGACGACGTTCTCAGAAGTAACCGCTGTTTGACTGCTGTGCGGTGCGGCGGCGGTAAGCTAGCCAGTGGGACCGTACACAGCTTTTATTCACACAATGGGTATCGAGTAAAGTACTCTATTGGTTTCAGTTTCACTTAAGGTTACAGGTATTGGTCCCGGCATCAAGATTTTTTAAATAATACCCAAGCCTAACAGCAGCCCAATCTTTCATTTTAATGGGGTCTGCTGCGTTGGCTGAGCAGGGCTGGAAAAAATGCTGGGATGTTCTAAAAAAGTAATTTTTGCTGCAAATTTTGCTGCAACTTCAAGTAGCAAGCTCCTGCTATGGCGGATCACCTGCAAGTAAACATATCTTGCATGAAAACCTATCTACAGTAAAATTGACACCGCCAGCTGTTGTATTGTGGACATTTGGGTCAAACTTCTAATTAGTAAGAGAATTAATTCGAACTTTGACTGGAAATACAGCCCTTGCATTTTTGATGTGATCAGGAAGTGAAGCCAAATCCGTAGGCTTAATCTGAGAGTCATTTCCAGTGTCTTCACACAGGACCGGGCCTGGATATAGCCGTAGCTGGGGTGGACATGGAGCAGATTTTGGCAATACAAAACCTGGCAGCATTCACTCTGGAAAGCATCCACAGCCATATCCTCCTAGTCCTTTTTTAAAAGAATAGAGAAGTCATCAAAGATACTCATCATTGAGTCTTCTTTGAAATAGTGTGTTGTTCTGTTTCCACTAGAAAGTAAAGTGACAGCAATTGTATATTTTGCAAGATCAATGCATGATAAGCATGTTGGCCTGAAATAATCTCTATTGGCTTTGTCTTTGGCCACTTAAAAGGAATTAAAGGGATGGCTTTGGCATACGAGTAGAAGAGTTTACTCCAAATTACATCACTTCCTAGGTAAAAGGGATATCGGTGAAAATTACTTGATAAATGGATAAACTTACTGAAATTTGTTGGTTGATTGCTGTTGACAGTTTGTACCTTCAGACCATAATGATGAATGTATGTGGCATGCGGCAAGAAAAAGGCAACTGCAGCGGTGGGACAGGCAGTTTATTTTTTACCTGCAGTGGATGAATTTGTATGTCTCCTGCCTTTAGGATGTCCAGACAAAAACTTTCAGTCACAAACGGTTGGAGAACACCGGAGGCAAGTTTGCTCACGTTCACAGCAGCCAATTTAAAATACAGGATGTTCAACCTTTGTTTCTTTATAATGCATGTAATACGTGACTTCTTTTTTACTGGCTTGTATAAAGCCAATGAATTTGAATTTACAGTTAATTACAATTCCTCTTTGGCATTGTGGAGGTTGGTTTATGCATTTTTTCCGGTTACACTCGTCTTCTTGTTTCTTCCAAGTACATTTTGTTGTTCACCCTCCGGCGTTTTAGAGAATAATGCAACGAACAGTGCATTGTGCATCTGCGGATGCTCGTGCTACGGTGCCAAACACAAGTATAAACAAAGCTTTACAGTGCGGGCTGTGGGTTTTGTTCAATCACTCTCTTTTTTTAATGTTTTACTTAGTCCCGAGGGAACAATTTTCTCCTTCCTCAAGCAAAATAGGTTATCTCTCCAACACATGCAAGGCAAAGCAAAGAAAGGATGTTAGTGACCTTTTTGACCTTGATAACGAGTACAAGTTCCAGGAGCTTTACGGATGATCAAAGACACACTAAAACTATGTTGTTTAATTGTCTGGTATGCCATAGGCTCCGTGGACCATATCATTAACAGGGCTGCTGTTTGTTCTGGTTTCACTCTCAAACCATCCATCCTTTGCTCATGTGTTCTCTCTCCCATCTTGTCCTGTCTTTCTCTCTCTTTTCTAGATGTCCCCGAGCCAGCGGCACGGAGGCAGACGAGGAGACGATTACGCAGAAGTTGTCGTTATGTAATTTATTATCTCGCCCTGGCTCGATTGGCTCACTTGGATGAAGGAGGGAGGAGGGACGGGACAGAGGGGGATTAAAAGACCCTTTACACACGGTACAACGAGTAAAAGGATGGCCAAGGAGTGTGGTGGCTGGCAGTGTGTTCTATCCATCTATCTACACATATGTACATATGATGAAAAGAGACAGCTGCCCCTCCTCTTTTCCTCAAAATGTACACCTATATTAAACAAGAGCACCTTTTATACAAAAGAAACTATAACACTCATGTTTTGTTCGTTATCGGTGCGGCTGGCTCTGTCGTTCTGCTGGCTCCAGGAGACTGTATGTAATTGTAAATGAATTACAATTTCTGCACTCAGACGTCATAATGCATGATTCAACGAAGCCTCTATTGCTAGCCAGTGACAGGGCGTTCAATGAAGCTGTTAATTCTGCTTGCGGCAAACCAAATGAAACCAAATTCCGGGTATTCTTCATTTTTCTAGGACACTATGAAAGCACCAGTGCCACCACTTTAGCTAAGCAGCGTTGACTGTGACCATAGGAGACAAAATTATGGGGCGCATTTAAATCTGTTCGTAGGAGCTTGATTGTCCTCTGGATATTTTAAGTCCTGGTGTATTAAAGAATCAATGGGCAATTATTTAAAATGGAGCCTCATGCTTCATGAGGAATAGCAGTCTGGCATACTTCCCCCTGGTGATGTGCACCTGTTGAAATGAACCAGAATCTGTAAGGTCACACTGATACATTATAGACACCATATGGCGCATTTAAAGAGATGCTATTTACAAGAAAGAAGAGAAGGGAAGAGGAAGTGACAGAGAAAAAGCCATAGCAGATGGAGACGAGACATTGTGTTGGGAGAAAGAGAGCAATAGTTACAGAGAGGAAGAGTTGCAGGGAAGAGGCAGCTCATAGCAAGACAACTGTCCCTCGCATTGTATGTTTGACATTATCTCCCTGATTCACAGCTGTGTTACATAACACCATGCAGAAGGCTTTGTTTTTCTTCAATAACTGCTAACTGCTCAAAAGTGTCCCTCTCAGTGCGCGATTTAGTCTTGTATTCTGACTTTGGAAAGAGCAAGCCTCAGCGTGAGCTCAGAATGACCTTCGTCCCAGCACACAGCAGTCTTAAACAAGAAAAGTGTCTTCCTTGACCTCTAATATAATATGAAAAATGAAGGTACGACCATTACCGAACCAACGCAAAAGCCTCAATGATTTCTAGATGTGCAATCAAGAGATTATGGCGTAGTAATATAGCTTACATCACAAAGCTGCATTGCTACCCCACAGGCGACATGCACCTTGTCAAGAAACTGCACACTGGTGATAATACCTGGAGGTCTTAATTATTGGTCAGTTTTTGTTGCTTGTTGTGTTTTGTTTGCAAATGTGTGATGCAGGTGGAGATAATGCAGTCAACATTAGCATGTTGAAGAAAGGCTCAGTTATCTGCTCCTTTTCAGTGCACACATTTAGATAAATTAACTCCACTGCAAACCATCTGCTCATCTCTCTCCTTCACAGTTAATAAAAGAATACGAACGCAGCAACTGCACAGCTTGAATCTTCTATTCAGTTAAGGAAGTGGTTTTTCAGTCAAACAAACTGAACAATAAACTGTGAAATGGAAAAGTGAAGTGATATGTACTTGTTTTAGAATGAAAAAAATAAATATTGTATTGAGTTTACTGTATTTATTATAATGCAGTTCATTAAAAACAAAGAAGGTAAGAAACATTTGGGGTGGGGTGTGGTGGCCAGCTTACAATGCTCCAATATCATCAAGGGGGGGCTTAAGACAAAAAGTTAAGAAATGATGTGAACCTTTATCATACAATATTTGTAGGAAAAAAAAGTGAAAAGATTAAGTGTATGTATTGCGTTGTAGATATACCCACTGAAATGAGCATGCTAACCAGCTAGCACCGGCCCATCCTGTCTTGTAGTACCACTTGTACCTCGAGAGGCAATAGTGTTTGTCTCCCTTCAGTCCACCATGACAGGATGAAGAAGTAAAGCTGCCCCGAGGGGTTGTCAATCACATTGGAGGTCCAAATGCACTTTATCGCTGAGGTCCAAAAACTTTTTAGCGCCATGGATCAGTTTGATGTAAGACAAGATTTTCACAGACCGGCCTTCAAGGTCTGGGGGATAAATGGGATGAAATAAAATGATACGACCGGCATTAAAAACAAATATAAAGTGCGCCATGTATAAACTCACCATCACGCTGAATTATCACCACATATTATGCAGAGTGGGCGCGTGAAAATCAACGGTAGCAGGTAACACGTATTTTAAGTAGGACTCCTGATGTTGTTTTTTAAATGCAGCTTTCTTTTTCTTGGAAGTCGTACGCTCTTCTTCTGCTTTCTTCTCATTGGGCCTTTTTAATTTCCAAAGGACCTCTCCAAAAACATCTGTTTCTTACAAATTTTTACTCAATTGTGGGTTTAATATTTTGGGGTAACGTGCTTTATTGGATAAATTCCAAAGTGAGGGTTATGAGGAAAGGAATTGCACCCTTGCCTCGTCCTCCCTTCTGCATGCCAAGACACTGCTTGGTCAGGAGTAAAGTGTGCAGCAGCTCTGGGAGAAAACCACCAGTTATGTTTTAGTCCGTTTCCACACTTAGTCGTTTAGTGACACAACAAATACATGAAGACTTGAGGCATCCACTGGTTTGAACATATTTCCCTTGACCAATCAGACACCTGACGACGATAGCCGAATGGCTCTGTTGGTCTCTTTGTCGGTCAGTCCTCCACTCAAATAGCTCAATAACTATTGGATGGATTTCCACGACATTTGGTCCAGGCATCCATGGTGTCTAGAAGATGACCAACCTGATAAGTGATGTAGTTAGTCAACCAGATGGATCATCACAAAATGTGGTGCAGTCAGGGGTTCCAAGACGATGTATAATGTTTAATGATCCCTGACTTTTCCTCCAGAGTCGCCATTAGGTTGACACTTGTAGTTTTTAGCAAAAAGTAGTGTGGTTAGGGTAATATTTCCAGTAGATAAGATGACATGATCAGAGTTAAACTGAATATGAAATGAATCTGATTGATAAAAGTCTTTACAGTTGTAGTTATGAAGATGTTTTTGAATACATGTGCATGTGTGCTTACATTTAAAAGTACAACTCAGTGCTGTATCTATTCATGAATTTGTGTGTGTGTGTGTGTGTGTGTGTGTGTGTGTGTGTGTGTGTGTGTGTGTGTGTGTGTGTGTGTGTGTGTGTGTGTGTGAGTGTGCCTCACAGGCGCCAGACCACAGTTACAGAGAGCGGTTAATGAGAGAGTTGGCAGAGTTATTAGCTGATCGCTGTAAGTCAGTGATCTGTGTGAGAGAGGATTAGGTTCCACACATCCTGCACAACCTCACTGGAGCCCACAGCTCAGTCTCAGGGAAGCTCATTACATTTAAATATGGCTGTCTAGAGCAAATAGTAGTAAAGATGGATGTAAACTGTTATCATGAAGATGGTGCAATACAGACGGCCTAGCGTGAATGTGTGTCTCTGTGTGTCTCTGTGCATTACAATGAAAAATGTAGATATACTTTGCCTAATAATCACTTCGTATTCAGATTTGATTATTTTCTGTAACAAGTTGTAAGTCACTGAGAGAGGAAAACACAAAGTGTCAGGAGACTCATTTTGGCAAAACCCACTTCACAGTTCATTCTCAGATTACTTGGATTATTCTTTTTTAATAGTAGACAGTCACTTTAACAAATGATTCATGCCACGTGCAAAAGTATCGACAAAGAGAAACTGTCATATGAAATAACCAAAGCGTATTACTGTCAGATCCCATTGCTCATAGTAAGAAGCTTATTGAAGAATAGATTGTTATGTCCTTTACTATTCTTTACATTTTTGTATACGCCTTTCAATCAAGAATACAAACAGCCACACCTTCTCAAAGCAAAGGCACTAACTTTGGATTAATATGCACGTTTCTTGTAAAGATATATATACATGGACATTACCAAGTCCGCAAAAATAGAAACACAAGTTGTAGCATTCATACCTGAACTGTGAGCCAGCATAATCTCAAAGCTGGTACTTTATAACTTTAGTCATAGTGGGCCTAGTTTAACCGGAGTTCCAGGTTTTGAGACCGTGTGTTGGTAAGCAGATTAGCACATTCTTTAGTGGGAGCAAGATTTCTTGTAGGGTGAATGCATATCATTTTTTTCATCCTGCATTGACATTGAATCATGTCCCATTAGAGTATCCACATGTTCAAACCGAGGCATTCTGGTGGTTCTTGCGATGGTATCATGCGTCCTGTTAAAACTTTGCATACCTCTGACTCCAGTTATGGATTATTCAGAAGGTTGTGGTGGAAAAGCTGCCTGAACTGTTCAAATGGGAATTAGTTTACATTGACAAGTAAACCTAGGGCAATTTGAGTACGCTATTGATTTTGAGTGTGTGTTCATGCATGCTTTAACACTGAGGTGGTAATACCACACCAACACTTGTCTTTCACAGTTTCTAATTAAAAGGGAAATCAGAGCAATTACTTTCT